>NC_060146.1:204080326-204327826 GCF_021461385.2 Schistocerca piceifrons | reverse complement strand
AAAACGTTTTGTTAAGTTTTGAAATTATGTCTGTTGCAAGTCATTAAGTCCTCTAGTTCTCAAATACTGGACCAATAAAATCTGGGTATTTGTGCATCGTGGCCTACACTTCTTTTGCACCCCCACCCCTTTGATGGGTATGGTTCTTACACCCACAGCAATTCTTTCCAGACAGGTGATTTGTGTACTAAGTTTTATTGAAATCGGCCCCGTGCTTTTGGAGATGTGGAATGAAGACACATATGTACATAGGCCTACATTTTTATAATACGCATGAATATCTTTTTTTCTGTAAACAAATTTTGATGAAATGAAACCTGTGCTGACATTAGCAGTGAAAACCTCACAGAAATCTGTCTCATAGTTTTGGAAAGTAATGTGTTCAAAGATAGACAGACAATGATTTTACAGTTTTGTTGCCAGTACATATAAGCCCTGCAAACAGAAGAAGCAGAACTATTCTATTGACAAATGTATGCATAAACATAAAAAAAGCTCTCAACACCACCATCTGTGTGCAAGACAGAGAAATTTTACCACTCCCCCATCTGTGTTAGAAGTGAAATTATCTGAAAGACCCAAATTCTCCTCCAATACACGACATATTCTGATTCTAATAACTCAATAGCTCACTTCCTGTACAGCTTAATATATCCCCCCACCCCAAACCCCCAACAGCACGAATGTTCTTTATTTATTCATTTTGATCGGCTGTTGTACACTTCATTTAACAACCATAAAATGTTTGACAAATGATAAACTACAACACTGTTTATAAAATGCATATACTTTTTCTTCCGTATACCCATAGAGAGTAAATAATCAAGAACATAAAGAACATCAACAAAGATACATACAAAGAAAATGAGGGATGCCAATTTTCTTTAAACAAATTCGAAGTGAAATGGTCCTTATGGATGTGGAATAAGTCAAAACATCTTAAACATATTTTCATTTAATAAGTAATAATAACCTTTCAAAAAATACATTAAAGTACAATGTACGAAGTCACATATATTTCTTAGGTTATTGTAGCTATGCATCATCTCACAGAAAATCAGTTTACAATGCTTATTTACACTGGTCATATTACTGCACTGCAGATTTGCAGGTCAGATTTTATGTAACTCATGTTATTTGATATCATTCGATTTTATGTAACTCATGTTATTTGATACCATTCATAACATAAGTACCCACGAGTCAGTTCTACTATGAAATTCATCAATGGAGGAAGAGTTGGCCACGAACAATATACATTACGCTACTCTTAAACTGAACTTTATTACTAGTTAAACTTTTAAGGCTGCTGTCACATTACTGAAAATGTGTGTTCCTCAAGAATGGACACCTTTCTGGACCAAAGTAATTTAAATCTTTTTGAAGATTATTTCTAGTACTGATTCCATGAACTAAGCTATTGGTTTGAAAAAGAGAGACGTTATTTATGACATATTTAAGTAATTGGTTAGTATCCCCAGTTCCTGAGTTCACTACACAAATAGTTCATGTTGTAAGTAGAACTATGTGAAGTTAGCATATGGAGTTTGAAAATTTAGCATCAGTGTGTTTATGCATTTAAATCTCTCTCTCTCTCTCTCTCTCTCTCTCTCTCTCTCTCTCTCTCTCTCTCTCTCTCAGACAGACACACACACACACACACACACACACACACACACACACACACACCATAAAGATTAAGAGCATGGGCTTAAGGACAATTCACTGGAGGTCGTGCAGAAATACTGAGCCATGCTGCCTCTATAGCCGTCCATAATTGCAAAAGCGTAGCCATTGCAGGATTTTGTGCCTGGGTAGCCAAATCATTCCCTAAACTTATGCAGAATGTATTTCAAACCCGTTGGCCAATTCCGTGTAAACACAGCCCACACCATTACGTAGTCACCACCAGCAGGCACAGGGCCTTGTCGACAACTCGGGTCCATGGCTCAGAGGTACCTGTGCCTCACTCGAACATAACAGTCACCTCTTACCGACTGAAATTGGGACTCATCTGACCGGGCAACTGTCTTCAGTTCATCTAGGGTCCGATTGATACAGTCATCGGCCCGAGAGAGGCACTGCAGGTGATGGTGTGCTGTTAGGAAAGGCACTTGCGTCACTTATCTGCTGGCACCAAATTTTGCTGCACTGTCTCGATACAACTGTTCGCTGTACTTCCCACATAGATTTCTCTGGTTATTTCACACAGTGCTGCTTGTCTGTCAGCACCGGCAATTCTACACAAACGCTCCACTGCTGCTGCTCTCGTTTGTTACGAGAATGCCTGCAGCCACTGCATTGTCCGAGGTGAGACGTAATGCCTGAAATTTGGTATCTCAGCAGACTCTTGATACTGTGGATCTCAGATATGAATTCCTTAACAATTTTCGAAATGGAATGTCAGACGTGCCTAGCTCAAACTGCCATTCCACATTAGTAGTCTGTTAACTCCTGTTGCGCAGCCGTAGTCAAATTGCTAACCTTTTCACACGGGTCACCTGAGTGCAAATGACAGCTCTGCAAATGCACTGCCCTTTATACCTTGTGTATAGGATACAACTGTCATCTGTTCATGTGCACATCATATCCCACGACTCGTCACCTCAGCGTGTACCCACGTAGCGTCGGAGTAACCAATTTTTACACTTTCAAAACATTTCACATTTATAACATATGCAAATTTCATGTAGCTCTAGTTATGTTTTTTGACTTGCAAACTAACTTGGCTCAACGAGTTAGCCGACAAATGATCTCGTATGACATTCTGAAATCAAAGTATGCTAGCTTTTTTATGTGCATGTCACCCGTCGGACAACATCTGCCCTGCATATTTTTTTTAACTTGGCTCGATCAGTTAGCCAAAAAATGATCTTTTATAATATAATCTTTTATAATATTATGAAATGAAAGTATGCTAGCTTTTTTGTGTCTACGTCATCTCTGCCTGACAACATCCGCCCTGCAAATAAAGATTTCTTTAGGTGCTTTAGCAGTTCTGTTGTATGCTCCTTCCATTTGAATTTGTTGTCCAATTGTAATTGCAAGACTTTAATACTGTCCATCACTTCTATCCACTTGTCATCATATTTTAGGAGTATACTGGAGGGAAACCTCTCACGGGTTCTGAACTGAATATAGTGTGCTTTTCCAAAGTTTAAGACTAGATATGCAGTATCTTGGCAGTTTATTCGTCATCACTACACTCAATTATCTCATTATTGTCTTTTTCACTTTAACACCACAAATATTTGAAGGATGAAGCAACCTCTCTGAACAGGTTTAGTTTCCCAACAAGTATTTGTACACGCTCGAGCAGTTCGTGTGTGTGAAATTTGATTGGACACACACAACACCTCGTTTTAAGGTGTATCTATTCCTGTCTTTGGTCCACCGTGTGGTTACAAGAGAAAAGACACATTCCAGGCTCTGAGAAAAAAAAATGTGGGTTTTGAACAAAGGAAATCATTTGTTGCTATAATTAACCATAAATAAATGAGACAGTAAATACTTTTGACCAAAAAATTTAGCTTTCATTTGGTAAGTTTATTCTTGTGTCATTGGCAACAGCAGGTCAACTTCCTACAACAGAAGGCCGCCTCAGTCATCCAGTGAGCAGGAAGCCTACACATATCGACCGGTACTTAAACACCGATAGCTTTCACCACCCTGTATACTAAAAAAGTGTCCTGAACACGCCAGTACACAGGACAAAGATTATATCTGACGATGGTCATATAGAGTCTGAATTTCAGCATTTGAAGCGCACTTTCTGAGAAAATTGTTACAACAATGGAGAAACTGAAGCTTTCAAGTGCCACTGATGAAAGACGCCTGGTGAATCGGCGGATATACATTCCTTTCATACTGTGGAGCAATTACTAGCAAGATAGGGCACATGCTGAGCAGACACAGACTGTGACCACTGTTCCAGTCCGCCTCCGAGATAAAAGAAATGTAACGCCGTCTCAAAGACAATACAGGTCTTCGAGATACTGGCACGTATGGTGCCCCGTGTGAATGTGGTAGTATTTACACAGGTCAAACCATTCACAATGTCACAGAGTGTCGTGCAGAGCATTCAGACATATCAAAACAGAGAGAACTCGAGAAGTCAGCTGCGGTCGAACAGTGCCTAGAAAACGGGCATAAAATACAATTTGAAAAAACAAGAGTTTTGGCTCAAATAACATCGTACTGGGATTCTATTATCGAAGAAGCAGCCGAAACTGGTATAAAGCGTAACAATTTTAACAGAGACAGGGGTACACACTCAGTAGGGCACGGGAGCGGGCTCTGCACTTTAGCAAATGCAAAGACGTAGGCTCGACGCTCGGAGGGACGCGGGAGCGCCAGTTTCAAATGGGGCTGGCAGCAAGCGCCACGTGACGTCACTCGGTCCTGCAACAGAACGGAGCTGCTAGGAGCTGCCCGACTCAGCTTTCGTGCTTGCACCACGCTGGCCCACTCTAGAAGATTCCAGACACTGTCATTACATCTATATAAGCAGAACACTGTGCCAGCCCTTGGCAGTCAGTGTTTTCAATTCCTGATGATGATGACAGAGACAGCTTTTGAAAGCTCCAGTGTTGAATCAAAGTGATGCAGCTCGTAAATTGAGAAGATTTTACTGAAGCACGCCACCACAACAAACACGGAGGACGGATGTGAACTTTGTCATTAATATATTTCCATTATGATCTCCATTCGGCACAAGTGTCAACGAACTTTGGCAAGTGACTGTCTCAAGTTGTCAGACTATTTTGTTTACAGGTAGATGAGATAAGATTATAGACATATATTTTTTCTCCATTGATTCACAGTCAGGAGATACTTGAGGATGCAGAAAACATCATTAAACAAGAATATGTAATGCACGTTTAAAAAAAAAAAAAATTCTGATGCCTTTCCACAGATCCTAAGTCAAATGGTCTTCACGAGTATCGAAGAACTCATTTAACAGGCAATAACAAACTTGTACAAAACATGAAAATAATATACGCTAAGGTGCATACAACAACTTTTAGGCTACTGTAGCCACACATTATCAAACAGAAAATAAGTACGGAACATTCATTTACACTGAACGGACAATGCAGAAGGTGGAACACGGTTCTTAATAGTGAGAGAGATCACCACGTGTTTCCACCTATTGCCATATGAGGGTATGTAATGCATGCAGGAACATTGTCGAATATGATTGTTTTGGTGGACTAGATGTTCTGGTGTAGGGAGGCGTAAAGTTGCATAAGCACACTGACTTCCAAACCTCTAAACCCAGTACACGCACCAATCAACATTACTGACAATGTACTCCTTCCATCCATGTGTATCTTCACAGACGCTTTTGGCACCGACTTCATTTCTACGGATGAAATTGCATGATTGTACTGATCTGTGCAAATGGAGTAGTTCTCAGAATGGAAAAGTATTTGGCAATGGAATGGCCTGTGCATCCCCCCCCTGCCCCCACCCACAATTTAAATCCCCTCAAGCATGTGGGGGATGCATCAAGGAATCTATTGCAGCACATCCGTACGACTAACGACAAACCAGCAGTTGTCAACTGTGTTCGAGGAGAAATGGAACACACTACTACAAAAACTTATGATCAGTGTGGGAGGACACCGGAAACATCGATTGCCATACTTGGTAATCACACATCCTATTAAGAACTGTGTCCCACCTTCTGTAATGTCCAGGAGACAATCATGGATCGTGGCAAGTTCAGTTTAATTACTGTCTTTGAATGGAAGTGTCACTTCCATTCATCTCATTGTATATTTGTTTCATTTACTTTCCTTTCGTCCTGAAATTTTGCACACTGTATCGAGTCTACTAAGAAATTTGTCGACGGCGTAGGAGTCACCCACCGGTACGTCATTTATACTCCTCTTAATGAAAAAGTACACAAATGATTATGGGGAAATCTGCAAAATATTTTAATAACACAAGCGTGAAAGTAAATGCTCTACTAGAAAAAGATAAAGCCAAAACAGGTAATAAACAAAGACAATTTGAGAAGTAGTGAAAGAGTCTGGTAGAACCAGGGATGAGAAAGAGCAGATAATTTTAAGAATGAATGATACACTGGTAAAGGTGTAGTATTACAAAATGTTTTAACAAGCATTTCATGACTATTACTGAAAACATGGGATTGTCAGGTACAGTAGATTGTGCCACGCAAGATCGCGGATCGGACATTACGAATAACTTCAGTTATACGAATATGGACCTCACTACACAAGTAGAAATAATTTTCATCATAAAAAACTTTAAAATCAGAAAGTTTCATGGTTGTCATAGAAGAACACTTTTCAGTTAACTTTGTTAATATTTTGAGTTTAGTAATGTATTAAGTTATTTGTGCTAGCAGACATTTATCACATTTCCTAATTGGCTGATGTTTGCTGTGAATAGTAGCTCTGTATGAGAGAGGAGATAAGAAATACTATTGAACTTCTTTCTAGTTTCGTTTTTTCCAGAATTCTAGAAAATTTTAGAAAAGTTCATAATGCAAGCAGATTCTTAACCATGTCACTACAAATAATATATTGTCAAAGCTCTGATACTGAGAATGTTATTTACAAACACTGTACAGCGTTAATGTCTTAATTCATTAGATAATAAATTGCAGGCTACTGATATGTTCTGTGATTTTCTGAAGGAGTTTGACTGGGCAAATCACAATAGCCTTTAAGTAAATTAGAATACTACAGTGTAACAGGAAATGCTGGAAAGTGGTGCCTGCCTCTCAAGAAACAAATTGTGTCAAAATGAGAGAGTCCTGTATTAAGCTGTGACTCACCATCCAACTGAGAACTAATTGCACGTGGTATCCATCGTAGAGGCCTTACCTTTTCTTGTATGTATCAATATCTTTCATCAGAAACGTTATGAGATGCCGAGTTTGTTTTGTATGCAGATACTACAAATATTGCAATAAGAAGCAAATCAAGGAAGTTTTAGAAAGACCAGTTACTAGAATTAATCACGGACATTACTTACTGGTTCCAAGCCTTTGTCACTAAACTTATTTCATATGACATTTAACGCGTGACTGATTAATATGCTACACGTACAATACACAATATGAAAATGATGGATGGCATTATTTTTAAAGCTGTGTGTCCAGCAGCACGTAACCTTCCACAAGTCACTTTCGGAAGCTACTTCTGCGAGTCATATGACACGGAAACAGCACCGTCAATTTTCAGAAGTAGCTTCCACAAGTTAATGAAAACAGTTGTTGCAGCTTGCTGCAATTACTTGCAGAATTTAAAGGTTGCTGAAAGTTGCAGTAGTTCTGTTCAATACCAGTACAAATATCTCTGTGTTGAAAAAGAGAATGGTGCGAAGACAGGTGAGTCAAGACAAATGTACCACTGGATCCCTTAAACATACATAATTGGCCAGTCAGCCAAGTAAGTTCAAAATGAATTTATCTGTTACTTTGTTTCACCAGTGGGGAAAGTACAAGACCGTACAAACTTATTCATATTACAGCTGAGGTTTCTTGTTAGTGTAAAGATAAATTAATTACATTTGCAATAAAAGTAATTAACAATGATTGTGGATACTGAGGAGTAATTAAAAGGCAATCTCTTGGTGACGTAGCTTGTCACATTTTTCAACATCATTTTTGAATACTCGATTATTTTACTACAGACAAGAGATGTTTGAAATTTGGATACGAGATTCTCAAAGTTTTTAATCAGACTGGAGTCCTCTAATTTCTTGAAAACTTAGATATGTACATCTGTGTATCTGTCTCTTCACCAAACATTTATTTTTTTGTTAATAAAAGTAACAATAAAGCAACAGCAGTTGCAGCGGCTCTGGTTTTGAAGCACGATACTGTAAACCTGACTCTAATGGAAGCACTTGCAGCACGGTTCTGAAATCAACTTGCCAGAGCAAATTGCAGAAGTAAGCTCGAGCACGTTTTCGTTCTAATGCAAACACTCCAATAATAAGTAAAGGCACAAGTTGCTTGCTAGTGGACACAGGTCTCAAGGAAAATAAAATGAAACGAAATGACTATCGTCAACAAATACCGAACAAAAGACTGTCATTGACCTCTACAAGACACTTCCACACTGCACTGCAATCAAATGCCTTACCGTCAACCAACTCGATACAGAGGCCGAGCACGTCGGCGGCGGTCTGCCGGTCGGAAGCCCACCGGAGGTCCTGCACGGCAGAGCGGTGTGCCCTCTGCAGGTACTGCGCTGTGCGCTGCAGTGTCTCCGGGGTCTGCACCTCCTGGCTCGACGTCAGCTGTGCGTAAAGCCGCCACAGCGTCGGGTTGTTCGTCACCTGTAGGCAAGCGGACATACACGTAGTCAACTCATGATACTGTGGCATCGGCTACTTAATAGAGCACGGAAAATGTTATCGCATTACGGCTCGAAAGAGCCGAGTGCCTGCTACACCACACGGACCATTGTGACTCTCTCACTCCGCACTAGTTTTCCTGAAGTCCTCGAGAAATCTAGTCCACCCACAAAGAAGGTAGCTTACTAAACCCTCATTCGACCAATACTTAAATACTGCTCTTCAATTTGGCATCCGTACCACAGCGGATTAATAGAGAAAATAGTGCTCCAACAAAGAGCAGTATGTGTGTTACAGGTTCATTTAGCAACCGCAGAAGCATCTCAGAGGTGCTCAGCCACCTCCAATGGCAGACACTACGAGACAGGCCTCTCGAATCACGCTACGGCTTACTATTAAAGTTCCAAGAGTGCACATTCCAAAAGAGTCGACCAACGTATTGCTTCCTTCTATGTACATCTCACAAAAAGGCCGAGAAGGTAAAGCTAGCGAGATACGAATTCTCACACAGAGACTCCTCAGCAAACATTCTTCCTGCGGACCATTCGTACAATCGGGGAAGCGACAGAGGTACACAAAGTACTCTCCACCGCAGACCGTAAGGTGGCTTGCGGAGGATAAATGTAGATGCAGATGGGAACTTGTCCTGGAATATATCCTCCCATCCCACCACCCTTCTAGACTTGAACTCCATTAACGACACCCTCTCTATTTTTTTTCTCTCGCCATTGGTGGTCCGTACCTAAAATAACAACCACAACAGTCTTAAGCTGCAAAGAGCAGAAAGTACACTCTCAGAAGATCAGTCTGGATTCTGGAATAACCGGGGAACCGGGGAAGCAATACTAGCTCTATTATTAGCTGTATAGAAACAACTGGGATATAACTACGTGCTTAGCTTTCACAGACACAGAAAAAGCCTTCGATAATATCAAGTGGGACTGAAGCAGCCTCCCACCGCACGTGTCTAAGCAGTTCCATATGCCCTTCGCTCCAAACACCCACCTGCTAACACAGTAAGTGTTACTTCTGTCCAAAGCTGTCGATCTTGCCACAGAACCGGATACGTGTACACTATGGTCATTGGCTACAGACAGAGAAAAATAGCTCGGTCTGTAGCGAGACTTTCGCCATTCTAGCCTCAACCAGTCTCCTCCTCATCCTCACGGGGCCTCGACCAGTCTCCACCCCCTCCTCACGGTGTCAACATGGGTTCCTGTTCCGTGCTCGAACCACTACACTATGGACGTGCCATGTGGCTGCAACACAGCTGGGCGTGAAAATGGTGCTTCATGCCACATCTCCAGCTGAAGACTATTAATTCCTTGCCTCGCGATGGAATATCGTGCTGGTGAAACTCGGGGATGAGACTGCCACATTGCTCAGTGTCTGCCTCATCTATTGCACCACACCTTTTTCCAGAACCGACCACGCTGTTGAGTGACTTGCTAAGAACTTACGAATTTCGAGACTATTTCGTCTGTTTGTTTGCAGCTGCATAATGAGTTATTAGATGTGTTCCTTGACCACGTGCGAACATTGTCCTATTGCAGTCATGCAGTACCTATCGTGCCTTGTTCTACGATTGGGTAATCAATTTATAAGTTAGGTAAGGAGACATTCCTACAGAACAAAATGCTCAAGGCCTTAAAAAAAAAGCAGAAATATCTATAAAGATCAAAAAATAAAATAGGAAATTTACAAAAATGAGAAAGCTTTTATTACTGGAAGGATAAACCAAGAAGAAGTGTAGAATTAAAAAATGTCCAACAAGGTCGTACACTAACGATCACTATCTTTAATCTGTATTCAGAAGAGGCACTTAAAAACACTGGAGAAGCTTCACAGGCAAGTATACTAATACAAGCTAAAGAATATACATATCGAGACATGTCGATGATATAGTAGCTGTTCTACTGACGGTTCAGATCTTGCAGCCACATTAATTAGAATGAATACGAGTATACAGAAGATTGTAATATGAAAGTAAAGAAATCCAGGACAAAAGTGACGGCATGTGATGAAGAAGAGAAAGTCAATATAGGAATTCGTGTAGATAAAAGTTACTTCAAAAAAGGTGACTCATTTAGGAAATAAGGTGAGTACTGATGGACAGAGCAAAGCAGAAGTCAGAAGGCGACTTGCTCGAGAAATAATTCTTTTCAGCAGGAAGAAGAAAAAAAGATTTGATTCTAAAAAGGACCAGCTTTGAAATCAGGAAAACATTTCTCATAGCCTATGTTTAGACTCTGGTACATTATGGCAGTGAAGCCTGGACTCTGGGGGACAGTAGGAGAGAAGAAACTAAATTCTTTCAAGATACGTTACAAACACCTGCTCAGAACAGAGTGGGCTGACGGGTTTAAAACGAAAAGATTCTTGAAAGAGCGGGAGGCAGGATTAGCAGTAGGAGAGGACATACAGAAGGCATTACAAGGACAAGGAACTCGGGAAAGAGAAAATGACGTAAACATAAACCAAGAGAAGAACGTTCATATGACATTCAGGAAGCGAGGAAAAATTTCACCCAAAGACAGTATAATTCTATATAACATACCACTACAAATGGTAAGTAAAAATATAAATGCCTGGGAATTACATTACAGATGACAGTAACAACTTTCAGAATGAATATTCAGGGAGCAGCAGCAGCAATCCAAGCCTCATTCAGTATGCTGAAAATGATCTATCTATCGAGAAGTAAAGAGGCAGTGGTGCCACTCACAATGTATGATACAGAGACCATATGGGAAAAACTGAAGATAGGTGCTATGGAAGGAATAGAAAAGTCAATATGATGTTCACAAAACACATAATAGTAGTGGTAAAAATAGTACCATCCCAACTTGCACATGAACTCATGAAAGAGACTTTATTTCATACAGGTCATCAGATCACAACAGTGGCCATCTTCAACAGGACTGTACTTGAAACTGGTTAACATCACGGGCCAGAATAAAGAGGCAATAGACCTAGAGTTCTACAACATACTAATCGCACTGAATGACAGACACACGTAACAATAACATTAACAATATTTTGGGGAAACCTGTTTTTACCAGTGTCAAAATCAGGCAAACACGAAAGGGTAAGGGTCTATTAATTGTCGGCCATTCGATGTATGGCAAATGCTGGTACCCATTAGGGAAATGGCAGCGAGGGGCAGGAAAGGACACCAGGTGCACTCAATGTTTATGCACGGGGCATCATTCGACATGTTCAAGAGGCTATTCCGGCAGCCATTGAGGGAACAGGATGCACGGAACTGCACACCGTGGCGCACGTTGGAACAAATGGTGCCTATTGTCTGGGCTCTGAGGTCATACTCGGATCATTCCAGCAGTGGCAAAGACACTTGAGAAGACAACATTGTGCACTGAGTTTCAATGAAGCTCACAATTTGCAGCACTGTCCCCAGAACTGACTGTGGACTTTTTGCCGAGTCGAACAGATGGACGGAAACAGATACTTCGAAAGTTCTGCGACGAGATAGGCTGTAACTTCCTGGACTTGTGCCATAGGGTTGAGTGAGAATTGTAGGGTGCCCCTAAATGGGTAGGGTGTGCACTACACATCAGAGGCTGATACCCATGTAGCTATTATGTGAGGGGTGCACACAAGGGTTTCTACATTAGGTGACTCTCCATTCAATCCAGATAATGAGAGCTATAGGAAACCCAGAAGTAACAGTGTAAGATTGAAAGAAATGCTGCTCACAGGTGAGAGTATTAAAATCCCAGAGGTTAACTGCCAAAGCATTCACAACAAAGTGCTGGAGTTTGAAGAGCTCCTGAAAAGCAGTGAAGCTGGTTAAACCTGAAATTGATAGCAATGAGATTTTTGGTGAAAATTTAAGTGTGTGTTGAAAGGATAGGTTAATGGGAAATTGAGGCAATGTATTTGTAGACAAGAAATTCAAATCCACTGAGACAGAAACTGAAGCTTCGTTTGAGACTGTTTGGGCAAGACTCAGTATCAGGGGTGGTCATAACCCTTTGACTGGTGGAGGCGCACAATCCACTTTGCACACTGAGGCGCTGCAGCCTGCACTGTCATCCGTATACCGGCGCTAATGTGCCTGACCCTCGAGCTGCCGCCCCTCGCTGCCCCACCTGCCCTGTGCTGAATATTTCTGCAGCGACTGCGACTCCACGCGAAATATTGTGTCCTCTCACGGCTGATACAGAATACTCGTAAATGCTCTCACTACGTAGTTCCCCTGCAGGTGAATTACTACAGAATCAAACTGTCTGGTAAAACTATTTTCCGTCACCAAGAATGATATCTTGCTTGTAGTTTTCTTGCACTATTTTTGTAGATTATGCCGAAAACGATGTGATTCGTTAGCTTTACATCAATACTTTATTGCTCTTTCTTGGATACCCATTTATAATGTCTACATTTATCTATGCTTTCCTCACCGCACTAACTCAAGAACAAATAAAATTAGCCATAGATTATAGATTACTGTACATTATTTGTGTTGTCCAGAACATCGTATTACGTCGTTTATAGGAGAAAGTGACATACAGATCATCTTTCATATCGCACTGCAACATTGGAATTTACTGTGAGCAACGGTAAGAACAATGTTATTTCACGTCGTTAAATTCATATTCTGGTGTGATAAGAAATTTCACATGGCCTTCTGTTTGTATCACTGAACTGCCTGAATATTTGTTGCACTTTGTAATTACCCAATTATGCATAATTTTGCTTCTTTTACGAAATTTGTACAATACTTGTAATCGCTGCACATAAGTATTCAACAGATTTTTCCAATATTTGAAAGCTGTGAAATCTGTCTTTTTGTTAGCACATTAAATTCACCTATGGAGAAAATTCAAAGTCATGAACTGTAAATTTAGGCGTTGCTTTTACACTTTGTGAATATGTTTTCCACCCTTCTTTTTGATCCGGGCTTTGGACTGGCTCTGGCGAAGTTAAAAATATTTTTTTGTTTTTTCCCTTTTTTAATTTTTTTTTTTCGTTTTCGAAGTTTCCTTCTAATAGCTTTATTGTACTCGTTCTATGCTGCAATTAGTAATTCCATTTTGTGTGGTATTTTTCAAAACAGGGTACGACACACAATGGTACCTTGCAAGTTTTACATTCGTACCTGCTTTCTCGACACACTTTTTGTTTCCAGCAAACAATGCATCTACGTGTTAGCACACTTTTCTTGGATTGCTCACTTGTTATAATGTCTGGAAAATGCCTTCCCACACATCTTAGAGGATTACCATCAGAACACCTTCTTCTGCCAGCTTTACTGTGCTCTAACGCATACGTTTCTGCAAGTTCCCTTACCAGTGACAGATGAAACTCTGCTATCATCATTTTATGGCCTGTTAATGATCTGTGTAGGACATGAGCATTTAAAACACACAGATCTAGAACGTGTAAAAAGAACTTTTTATACCACCTCATTGTTTTCCGTATACATCCGACAGAGCTAAAGAGCATATCAGAACGGTCAACTGCTCTCATATTCAAGCTATAATCTACAATGCTTTGTGGTTTCTTAATTTTTTTCTCCAGTATTCCTGCAATCTTCCCTGCGTCAACCATTTCTGTGGTGTTACATGTGGTCAACATCCACACTTCCCTTTTGTCACACCACTTTATAGCAAGCATTGTATCAGTGCACATAAATTGAATATCTCCATGTTCCAGTTTCTTATGAAGTTTCGGCATGTTGCGCCTGTTATTACAGATAGTACCACATGCGTTCGTCCCATGACTGTGAAGCCAGGCAAACCAGTTATCAACGTAGAGGATATGTCCATGTTCTAAATAGGGCTTCATAAGTGTAGCCACTATGTCACCACTTTTCCCCAAATTGTGGAACTCAGTTTCTGTTGATGCTCCTGTATAAACAATGAAATCCAAGACATAGCCAGTCTTACAATCACGTGACGCAAATGTTTTTATACCAAATGCACTCCGTTTTGATGGAATGAATTGTCTGAAAGATAAGCGTCCTTTGAATAATAACAAACTTTCATCAATGCAGAGTTTCCGATGTGGATTAAATGCACAACGGAAAGCTGTACAAACTTTATTGACAATGTTCCTAATTTTGAATAATCTGTCTCCTCCAGTATTCGCAGAGTTGTCACTGAAATGTAACATTCTCATAAGTAACAAAAAGTGGTCTCTCGACATGAGTTCACTAAAAATTGGCGTATTTAGAAGAACATCTCTGGTCCAGTATTCGCTAATTTTCAGTTTTTTCACACGATGTATCAGAAGGCAAACAGCTATGAAACAGTACATTTCTTCATATCCAGTATCTTTCCACTTTGAGATTCGAGAATGCACTGATTCGGGAGTATTCTCCTTGGTGAATAAATAAAACCGATTCGTTTCGTCAGCTATATATTTCATTAGTTCTTGTGTAAAGAATAACATGAAAACTGACAGAATACTTGACTCATTCCCTATTTGACACACATGTACTGATAGCGTATCATCAAATGCGTGATTAACTGGCTGAAATGTATCACTAAGACGTGCTTTCTTCGTAGGCGTTTCACTATCACTTTCTGATTCTTCAAATTCAGAACAACTAACATCTCTTGTCGAAACATGAGACTGCTTTGACACCCCTGCTGACTTGGACGGTTTACGAATAGAGCTTTCAGACTCTGTGGAAGAGCTGTCACTTCCGTCAAAATCAAGTAGTTCACCCTCACTGTCGCTCCTCGTAAAAATCTCCATGATTTCTTCCTCAGTGCAACCGCGACGTCTCGCCATTTTCCTTGTAAAATACAGGACGCGAAGAACACTGATGTAAATTCCGATGAACAGTGAACTGTAGTGCGAAGCCTAGGCTCACAACAGATGAGCTAGCGGCCAGAACTGCAAAAGGCTACTGAGACGTGGGACGTGAAGTCCGCTGTCCGAGTTATCTCGTCATCGGCACTCAGGTAGCGGCACGCCTATACTCGTCATCAGTTCTCAGGAGCCGGCAACCGGGTGCGACTTAACTCGTCAACAGCACTCGGGGCAAAACCGGCAGCCGTGACTATACTCGTCATTAGCACCCGGGGAGCGGCATGCAACATGACGAGTAAACTCGTCAACAGCAGTCAAACGGTTAAAATTGTAATCGGACCGTTCAATCATCCAACCAGCCGTAAAATTGTGATTGGATCCTGCTATAGCCCAAAAGACTCATCTCCTGGTGTAATCGAAAACTTCAAGAGAAAATCCCATTTCTCTTGTAAGCAAGTTCCTCAATCATACTGTAATTATCAATTGAGACTTTAATTATCATTGTAAGACATAGAAGCTTCAGGTCTGCCTCAGGAATGTGTGTTGGGACACTTGCTGTTCATGACGTATATTAATTACCTTGTAAACAATATTAATAGTAACCTCAGACTTTTTGCAAATGATGCAGTTATGTATAACAAACTACAACTTTCAAAGAGGCTGTGTAAATATACAATCAGATCTTGATAAGATTTCAAAGTGATGCATTGACTGGCAACTTGCTTTAACTATTCAGAAACGTAAAATTGTGCACTCCACAAAACACAAAAAATGTCGTCTCCTGTGAATATAGTATCAATGGGTCACTGTTGGAATTGGTCAACTCATACACCTGGGTGTAATACTTTGTATGGTTAGAAAACAGAATGATAACATAGGTTCAATTGTGGATAAAGCAGGTAGAAGCCCTCAGTTTATTGGTAGAATACTGGAGAAGTGCTATCAGTTCACAAACGAGATTTCTTACAAATCACTCGTGCAACACATTCTAGAATATTGTTCAGGTGTGGGTCCCATACCGAATAGGACTAACAGGTGATATTGAATGTGTACAGAGAAGGGCAGCACGAATGGTTCAAGATCTGTCTGACACAAGGGAAAGTGTTACAGTGATGCTGAAGAAACTGAAGTGGCATATTCTTGAAGATAGATGTAAACTATCTTGTGAAAGTCTATTGAAGTTTCAGGAGCTGGCCTTAAATTACAACTCTAGAGATGTACTACGACTACCTAAATATCGCTCACAAACGTATCGTGAGGACAAATTAGAATAATTACTGCACACACAGGGGCATTCAAACAATCATTGTTTCTGTGTTCCATACATGAATGGAATAGGTAGGAACCTGAATAAATGGTACAATGGGACATACCCTCTGCTGTGCACTTTGCCGTGGTTTGCCGAGTACGGATGTAGATTTACATGCAGATGTAAATGAACATATCCCACAAACTGACTGAAGAGTGTAAATATCTGCTATGTGGATAAGGATGTAAAAACACTACATTAGAAAGTGTGCAAAGAGAAAGAAAATTATAACGCACTATGGCAAAGAATAAACTCATATATTAATACCTGATCTGAGAATACTTTTCTCATCAATAATAAAATGAATGGGTGATAAGAGAATCTTGTGGGAGTCGACTGTCAAAAGAAGAGGGCAAGTCACTGGACATCTTATGACATGACCAACTCCTGTAGACAATAACAGAGGGGAATGTTAACGGAAAGATATCTGAAGGAAGACCACAACTACAATACAGAGACCAAATTAAGAAAGATGTGAGATGCAAGACTTGCGGGAAAATACAGAAGAACTCAGAAAGTCATGGAGAGTGGAGATTTGCTGCCAACCAATCCTCGGATTAATCAGTGAAGAAGAAGAAAAACTTATTAGGTCTCCTTCTCTCCCCTTCTTCTCCTTTACACCTTCTTTCTAGTCCTAACCTACACTATTCGTCTCACTTTTCATTTCTTCTCCCCTTTAACGATTCTCTACTTCTCACTCTGCCTTCTGTACCTCCAGAGTGAAGTCTACACAGCGCCTACAGACGTACTTCCTACTCTCTATGATAGTGTCTCCTTTTTCACTTTTGTCTGCCTCTGTCCCGACAACAGGTCGCTCCCTCTCAAGCAGAGACCTGTGTTATCTGATACTCCTTCCTAAACTCCCCATAACTTAGCCCCCTTTCCTCTCTGAGGAAGAAACATACATGTTTGAAAAGCTAGATGTAGGTTTTCCTATCAGCAGTAGTTTGGATTTCACCCCACAACAGAAGTAATGGCCGAGACCTCCAACTGAACTGATTTTCATGCAATAATCACACTGTACATTATAGCACTTTTGGTGGATTGTAGTGGCACATAACTTGTGCGCTTTCAGAAATAAAAATGATGTGGTGTGGCCCTCAACTACGTACCCTCAGACTCAGCATTGAAATATTAAAAGTTTTGGCTGGTTTCGTTGTCCAGGGGATGGGATATGTAGTTGCCACTTTACAAGCCAAATACTGTTGAGTTTACAGATTTCAATATGAATATACACATGAATCGAACGGTCGAAGGTTCGTATCACTCGGCTATTCCAAATTTTTAAGCAACATAGTAATTTATAAATGTAAGATTGCAATTAACTAAAATCTGCAGGTACTATCTTAACGACTTTAAATGATGAGTACGATAGTAGAAGTACTTTTGAGAATGCGGTATATTTCTGCAAAACACTTAATGGTGTCGACAGTCCAGGAATTAAATAAAATATAAGTTGAATAACATGGAAACAATAGATTCCTACTTCACGTAATTAGTTATGAATAACAACGTAGCTCGCGAGATATTCACTTCCAAACACATACTACGTCTTCACTGCAGAAGCCATGGAAGTCTCACAAGTGCACAAGTCGGCACTACGAAATATTTCTATCTCCCGCTAAAACGCGCAAACTGCTCCGCTCTCCAAGTCTTTCCTGCGGCTGTCCGTCACTGCTCCACGTCCAGCCTTTCCCGCAACCGTGCATCTGTCGCGCCGTACTATTCAGAAATCTCCCGTCGCTCCCCCATACTCCGTGCCCCTCCCCCACTTCAGTAGTCGCCTGCTGTAGCAACGAGTGCTGTGATTAGCTAGAGCACTCCCGCCATGTCTTCAAGCCAACGCACACTCACAAACATATTAAAACATATATGAAATACTGGATTTACATTTAAATAACTTGAAATTAAATAAATATTCCTACGGCTGGTCCATAAGCACGCTCTAACACACATTATTAAATCTATATACAAATCAAATCAACATATATCAAAGAAACAGAAACAAAAGGTAGGCCAGTAGCCTAATGTCTCTGTGCTTCCTAAAACACAGTGAATAATTAACCAATTTTTTTCACGAGTAGTATATATCGGATATAAACAAAGACACAGATGAATAAATATATTTATATCACTGTGGAGTACTTATGGCCTGACGCAATTAATAGTAATCGGCCTCTTTGACCTCCAATAACTCTTTCTGGTCTCGTCTCCTGAACCGTGGGACAAACTTGGCGGCAACACAATGCATTCCAAGGGCTGTGTCAGAATTTCATAACACGATCCAACTGAAATGTTACATTCTTCTACAATCTCTCGGACAGTCATTCTTTGAGTGCCACGCACAATTTCGTTGACGTTCCTGACACGAGTGTCATTGGTAGACATTGAAGGGCATCCTGAGCGAGGGTCACCTGTAACTTATGTCCGGCCACTTTTAAACTGTATGAACCATTCGTAGCACCGAGTACGGCTTAAGCACTCATCACCATATGCTTCCTGCATCATTTGGTGTGTGGAAAGGTTTCCTCAAGTTTCACACAAAATTTAATCCAGACACATTGCTTCTCTAACCCTGCAATCTTGAAATTCGCAAACAGTGCGACACAATGTTCTACTCTAAACAGCACTGAACAATAACTAACAGACTACAACAATGAAACTTTGGACAGTTACACATTAAACACACGAGAGTGCAAGGATGCCAACCACACTTTGCACCAACACCACATCGGAATGAAATTACGAATGTTCTGGAATTTTTTGAACAAACCTCGTATAATACAAGGTGTACAACTTTGCTTCTGCTGTTTTTACCCAACACTTGAGGCTTTAATGAAACAAACTGGTTACATATGTATCATTCAAAGTATTTACCATCACTGGCCACTACTTTCTCCCATGTTTCGGGCAGTGTACGAATCCTGCATCGAAATAATTGTTCATCTTTTGAAGCGATCCATGAATCGATCCAATGTGCGACTTCATGAGATTGAAAGTGTTGGTCAACCAAGCCATGCTCCATTGATCTAAAGAGGTGATAGTCAGAGGGAGGAATGTCTGGAGAATACGGCGGGTGGGGTAGGACTTCCCATTTTAACGTTTCCTAGTACGTTTTGACCTCTTTTGCATCGTGAGGTCATGCTGCAAAATCACTTTGCTGTACTGCGTTTGTCTTAATGCTCTGCTCAAATGCATTAATTGTGTTAGATAACGAGCACCTGTGAATGTTTCAATTGGTTTTAACACCTTACACCTCATCGTACACGACACCGAACTGGTCCCACCATATGCAGAGCACAATATTAGAGCTGTGAATAATCAACACGGAAGCATGGCTGGTATATCCCCATAATTTTTAAGGTTATTGTAATGAACCCATTTTTCATCCCCAGTCACAATGCGATGCAGAAATCCCTTCCGTTTTTGCCTCTGAAGCAAGTGTTCACAAACACACAAACGCCCTTCAATTTCTCTTGGTTTCAGCTCACAAGGGACCCCAAGTTCCTTCTTTCTGAATCATGCCCATAGCCTTGAGATTATTTTGAAATGGCTTGCTGTGTCACTCCCACTAACTGTGCCAATTCTTCTCGAGTTTGACACGAGTCTTCTCTCAGCAATGTCTCCAATTCTGCACCTTCGAAAACATTTTCTTGAAGCGTCGAAACCACTCGCGACACATTCTTTCACTAACAGCGTCCTTACCAGACGTACTTGAGAGTATTCGACGAGACTCAGCCACCGTTTTCTTCATATTAAAACAAAACAGTAACAACTCCTGCAAATGACAAGAATTACGCTCATAAACTGACATTTTCAATTGAGAACAACTTTATGATGCAGACACAAATCGACTAAAGTTTGAATGTGGTTACGTTGTCCAAGGTCCAAGATAACTGCCTGATGTCTGCAATCTGTTTCTTTCAACTGCTACTTAGCATTGTCGCCACCTATCGGGAAATGGTGGAAGCAGAGTTGTACACCTTGTACATACTTACATATGGATATTTTATTCGTCAGGATCAGATCCACTACAAGGAGGAAAAGTTTGAATGAAAGAATATCAGGAACAATACAGTGCTGAAATTTATGAAGTGTAAAATGGCTTAGTTACAGATGTAATGAAAAATCAATATAGTACATATTCTTACTTTAACTGCCTCTACAGGCATGAATAACACACACACACACACACACACACACACACACACACACACACACACACACACACACACACACACACACACCAACTATGACAAAGGAGGTAGAGCTAAACATCGGTCTGTACACGACAGTGCAATGTACCTACATGTTCCTGAAAGTCGTATATACCATGGGTTCTATTTATCACAGACATAAGGGGTCAAGTGTTTTGTATAGGCCTTGGCCTAGTGACCATTTGTACCCTTATCAGAAGAACGGGGATACAGTAGCTATCCTACAGTACCAGACCAAAATTTAACTTCACACACTACCTCCAGCCCATGCAAACAGAGCAAACTTGTTGGTTCTTCTGCATTAGGTGTTCTAATAATATTGGGATTTCCGTTGTATGAAAGCTGTGAGTACCCTTGGAAAGGCATTCACCTGTCTGTATATTAAATGATCAACTTATGATATGAGACCTATTCTTTGAAAAACATTTGTTTTATATAATTTACATAACTGTAAAGATGCGCATCTAGCGCGGACACTAATACATCGATTGCGCAACCAAAGAAACATTTTAACAGAAGCTGAACTGAATGTTCAGCTTCGATCTAAATAAATGATGACAGTATAAACTTTTCTAGAGCTTCAGATTTTATCGTACTTCTGTTTGTAATGTGAAAGCGTAAAGAAGGTCGACTTTAAGCCATAAAAGTGAGCGGTCTTGTCAGCATGCAGACAACGTTATTAATTAATAAAATTCGAGTAATTTATGTTCGGTACTGTAAACCAGCAAGTTATTGTTATGAACGTGTTGAACAGTGCAAGAATTGTCTTTAACGAAGGAGAAAAGTAATGACTGTAATTTGTGACAAGAACGTGAACCAAGGAGCTAGCACAGGACAGACTGAAATCTGATCGCACCATACTGTTAGAAAAGTACTTATGTAAGTTATACTGTTTATAAATAAGCCCTAATTGCTTGTGAGAATTGTTTGGATATATTTAGTGTTTACCAGATTTCTTATTCTTTTCCTTTATATTTTTTTTTACCTCCATGTCATATTATTTTTGTAAATATCAGAGAATACTGCGGCATCCTGGTCGTAGACAGAAGGCCGCTCCTTGTCTTCTATACAACTCATAGCTGCCCCATTTATTATGATTTCATTTGCAAATGCAATTTTTTTATTATTCATTGTTAAAGGTCCCTTAGGTGATTATAAATTTCATACTAATTACGTAAAGAAATCCGGGTTGTTCTTTTCCAAATAATAGAAGTCTCTGAGTAATCGAAAACTAGCCTCCTCCTGACAACGATCAGGAGCCGACCAGAAGACAGACGTCTTCGACCGCTTTTGTGTTTCCTGTGGCAAAGCTGTGCCAAACTGGGAACACGACTTTCTAGTATGAAACACAATATATATAATTACCAGATTAAAATTTTAAAAAAATCAAAAATATTTAACTTATTTGTTTTTTTCTTTTATCATACTAGAGTGTGGTCTAGTGCATGTCATACGTCGCTTATAAAAGCACCATTTTTTCATGGGCGGCTCCTGGGCAAACCACGAAAAAATATGACTCTTGGGTACCAAAAATACCAACTGTGGAAACAGTCATTTTTGTGATTTCTATTCGTGGGAGATTGTTGAAATTTTTACCACATGTTCTGAAGATGGTGTTCTTGGAGAACTTTGAAACTGTTTTCACCACAAAGTTAAAATCTTCCAATTTATCAGGACACGTCATGTTTCTTCACTCAATCTGCTGGGATCTTCTTCAGGATCTTGAGCATTCCAGTGGACACCACAAGGTCCAGAAGAAGATCCCATCAGAGGGGTCAAAACATCGATTGTTGGAGAAATAGGATGAGGCCTAATAACCCAAAAGTTTTTAACTTCGGTGCAATGGCCACAAAAGCTTGCAGACCTGATTCAGTGTAATTATCGATTACTGAGATCCAGACGGTCAAAATTACCGTGCTTATGCATGTAATAGCTGGTGGGAGGCAGAAATGCAGTTTTGACTGACACGATGAACACACAGCAAGGGTTCTGCGGTCATTGCAAGAGTTCTGAGATCACTAACTAAGTTTTTATCGCCATTTTTTCACCACCATATGGTGTGCTTTCCCTGTATACACTGTTCGACATGGGTTCTATTTCTGATATTAAAGTATGTGCTTCTAGACCATATTACCGTGGGAAATTCAAATATGTAAACAAAATATCGTTGTCAGGGATACTTTTTATGTAATAAGTATATATATGTATATTCACAATTCATGGTAAACACAGAGACGTTATAGAGAAATACGAGTATGTTGCCGCATCCAGTAGTTATAGGACGTGATAATTTCTTGTGCAGCAGCAGGTGGGAAGAATCAGACATCATGAGGTTATCCCCCGCCACACCTATGTCATTAAGACCACCTGAAACATCTCATTAACTCGAACGGCGACAGCCGGTCGCTGCCTCGGCAGTAAAGCTTCACGCCTCCTAGGGGCAGGTGCATCGAGTTTACAACAGTGGTGTTAGCCGTAATTTGTGTCAGTCTTAACGAGTGGGTGTTTTGGCTGACAAGTAACTGTCTGTCATATTTCCGAGCACGGTTGAATTTTTTAGTTCCTATGTGTAAACTGATTGAGCCTGGTGCTGAAGGTAAAACGACTGCTTGATTTTACTCAGCAGCGTTCCTCTAGTTCCCTACTATTAATTTAATACAGGTGTATTACCAAAGTGGTATTTTTAAATTTGTAGAAATGCCACATCGTCGTGGATGTCGATGTAAGCTGGACAACTTCTGCTACATCTGTGGGAAGTTCACTTTTGCCAGAAATAGGAAGAAAATTTCTTCAGTCATAAAGCAAGCATACAAACATTACTTTGGAGTAGAGGTAGGAGACAAAGATAAAGAATGGGTACTACATTTCTGTTGTGCTACATGTTACTGCAAACTAATTCAGTGGTGGAAAGGTAAAGAGAATGTGGCATTGTTTGCTGTTTCCATGGTGTGGAGGGAGCCTAAGGACCACGTTACTGATTGTTATTTCTGTCTAACAAAAATTCAGGGTTTTACAAACAAGAGGTCAAATTCCGAGTGACAGTGAAATAAGTAGTACTGAAGAAATCACAGATGATGATACTTTATATCACTGCTCAAGTGAATCATCGCCACATTTACTAACACAGGCAGATTTAAATGATTTAGTACATGATCCAGGACTAAGTAAACAAAAGGCACAGCTGCTTGGTTCAAGATTACAAGAGTATAATCTACTGCACCAAAGTACTAAAATCAGTGTGTTCAGACACAGAGAACATGCCATTATTTCTTATTCTTCAACTGACGAATCACTGACATTTTGCAATGACGTTGCTGGCCTGATGAAAGTGCTGAACTTCACTTATATTTCACAGGAGTGGAGACTATTCATAGATGCATCGAAAACAAGTCTGAAGGGTGTTTTGCTCCATAACGGAAATAAAATACCCTGTATTCCAGTAACTTCCGCTGGTTTGGCAAAAGAGAATTACGAATTCGTACAAAGGATGCTAAATTCATTAAAATACAATGAACACAAATGGAAAATATGTGCAGATTTCAAGGTAATTGCTATGGCACTTGGAATGCAACAAGGCTACACAAAGTATGCCTGTTCTCTTTGCGAGTTGGATAGTCGAGACCGAAATTCTCACTACATGAAAAAGAAATGGCCTAGGCGAAGATGGAAAGTTGGCAAAAAGAATGTACAACGTGAAAGTCTGGTAGCTCCTGAATATATACTACTTCCACCGCTTCACATCAAACTTGGCCTGATGAAACAATTCGTGAAGGCCATGGATCCAACAGGCTGTGGGTTTGCATATCTAGCTACCAAATTCCCCCGTCTTTGAGCTGCAAAAATAAAGGAAGGTGTATTTATGGGCCCACAAATCAGGGAGCTGCAGAAAGGTGCAAATTTTGAAGCATGTTTAACTGATAAAGAAAAAACCGCATGGGACTGTTTCAAGATGGTGTCGGAAAACTTCCTCGGAAGAAGAAGAGCTACTAACTACAAAGCAATGGTGAAGGATATGATCAAAGCATATCAGGATTTGGGGTGTAATATGTCTTCGAAGGTACATATGATAAACTCTCATCTGGACTACTTCACAGAGAGTTGTAGTGACGTATCAGATGAACATGGGGAAAGATTCCATAAAGACATTTCTACCATGGAAAGGCGCTATGAAGGGAAGTGGGTACCTTCTAGGTTAGCAGATTATTGCTGGAATATCATTCGAGAGAAGAAAGATTCACAATACAAGAGAAAAGAGTGATGTGCATTACAAGGCAGAGGCTCATTGTATGTCAATTTTCTGTAATTTCTCATGTCAAATAAATGCTTCGAAGTGTATACACAAAGGTTACTGTGTTATATGTTAGATCCCACCCTCCATTAATGTCATGAACTTATAACATCATAAAGATGTGCATTTGTTTGTCGAATTTCACCTCACGTTTGCTGCACTACATCAGAAACTGAAAAGAGAAATAAAATTGCGATTACTCATAAACTATCCCTGACAGAAAAAAACCAAAAACAGTTTTCAATTCAGCACTCAAAATACAACTAGAATCACAATATTTTTTATCAGAAATAGAAAAAAAGGTTTTTTTTTGTAGAACAGTGATATTGGATACTTCATGTCTATAGAGGCTGCCTTGATCTGGAAATTATTTGATAGTGCTATCTGACAGCATAAGCACCTTACAAAAAAAATTGCTTTGTCAAACAACATCCTTTGCACTTGCAAGTCAAACATCACATTTTTTGGTATACTGTAAGTGCAGCCTGAAAATGTTGTGGCCTTCTTTTTCTACAGTTGTGTAAAGTGAACTTAGGTGGATGGGAGATGATTGTCTGTTAACCTCTTATTACGGGTACTTTTATTGTTGTTTACATGTGTGAAACTATGTAAATAAACTGTCAAAACTTTACTAATCTACAGAATTCATTTTATATAAGCAGTACACCCTGATGCAACAGAAAAAAGAAGAGAACCAGCTGAAAATGCTGCTGTCAAAGAACAAAAAAGGTGGATAAGGTCCTCTTTAAAAGACTCTGACAAAACAGTGGGGAACCAGCTGCCTCAATCCTTGTTCTGCTTTCCTCACCAGATAGAAAGAAAGAGGAGACATTGATGGTGGGAGAGAGAAAGTGGCAATAAAAGACAAAGAGAGATGGATGAAGACAATAGGAATGGGAGCCAAAGAGAGAGGAGACAGCGTAAATGAGAAAGACAGAGGAGTGGAGATGAATTCGTACACGGTGTATAGGCGAACAAGGAAAAAAAAAAAATTACTGGATTTCCTGGTTATTAACACACATTTCCAATGTTAAAATACACTTCTTCCAAGGTGAAAAAATACACCTTTCCACAGTAAGTGACAGTATACTTTTCCTCGGAGCTGTAAAGATATCAATCCTTTGAATGTACAGGTTTTGTATGCCATTGAGGAACTTCAGAGAACGAAAAACTTGGCAAGGAAAAAAAAAAATAGTTTTGAGAACATCTGTCATGTACAGCAACACTTACGTTGCATATTTTCATATTATCATACGCTGCATATTTTCATGTTATGAAAGTATAGATTCGAGACAGCATGTCAGTTTGCGAAGCACAAAAATCGAGATTGAAATGCACATTTGTAAGCTCCACGTGATCTCGTCAGCCAGTGACAGCACATATTCAGAGCACAGGACAGGTGAAAACGTTAGCCAATAGCAAAATCACTGTTAATTAGTGCGAACACATAAATACAAAAAGTATTTGGTTTAAGTTATAGCTCAAGAAAAGTTAAGCTTTCGCATAGAATATTGGTCTTTTTTGCACGTGTTACACTTTAAGATACAACACACAAATGTACCAGTAAAATTTTAAATAATGACATTAATGTCTGGTCTTCTGGGCTCGAAAATCTTCTAAGTGGCTAGTCCCCAATGTTTTAAGCTTTAAACGAGAGTCAAACGCTCCATGATTTAAGAAATTCATTGCACATTCATACACATAACATAATTCATCTTGCATAAAAGCAAATTTACTTTCGAACTAACGCTTTTCGAGGCACCATTCATAATATTTTCCCCATGACCTGTTACAAATAGCTTCATTTCAGCAACTGCCAGAGAGCACCAGAAAACTGGCATTACTGCATGTTGGCAGCAACGATGCTGTAGAAAGCCCATATGTTCATACATATAGAGTATTAAGAGATTTTACATGATGTTATATAAAAGAAACAGGATACTCCACGAGCATCAGAATTTCATACACACACTAAAATGCATAATTCAGCTTTAAGTGCACATTCGTATGTCCAGATTCACAATGAAATAGACCCCAACCTGATATTAAGCTTTTCTGTACAGTTTTTGGGATGCAAATTTTCCTGGAGTGCTGTATTCTCATGTTTGGTTCTTCATTATGGCATAAAGCCATATGTGCCAGAAGATTAAAATGGACACTTAAAATTCAGTGAACAGTTGAAAATAGCCAACAATGTAGAATGAAACACTTCATTTCCAATAAATTGACTGCCTCTGGGGAGAAGATTAATAAAAGCCACATTTATTTAGCAAACCGACAAAAATAACTTCATTGATTTGCAAGGCGACTGACTGTCAAAAACATGGAAATAAAATCAAATCAGAAAGCTGAAACTAATAACATATATTACCCCCCCCCCCCTCCCCCATAATTATGTGAATGTAATTTAATTCACTTTATAGCTCCTAACCACAGAAATCTGTTTTGTTTTCATTTGATGTAAGAAGTGTAAATCGATTTTTTTTTTTTCATTTGATGTGAGAAGTGCAAATGAAAAACAGCAAAATCACTAATCGTAAATAAGGCTTATGTGGAGACTAACCCCCTCCCGACTACAACCCAGACTGCAATGCTCACACATGAATCCGACAGCTCGGGCACGCCATAAAAATTTTTCGAGTAGCTTCTGGCTGCTTGTTGCTACTGCTGATACAGCCAACCGCCACACTTCTAGTATCCAGAACGGGGGGATACTGGCTGTACGTAGCTCAATTGCGCACGTGAATGAGCCTGCGGGCAACTGCTCAACCAAACTTAATTTAAACAGTTGTGACATCACGCTCATCAGCAGCAGTTTATTGTTATGAAGTATTCCATATTCTTTGTCCTATAGCTGTTAATGTCAGTTCTTGCCAGTCAAAATTACAAAAATTTAACTGAAGACTAAACAATGAAAAATTCCCAGAATTCTTACTAATTCCAGTTTCTTCCAGATGAAAAAATTCATGGGTTTTTCCCAGAGCATATACACCCTGTCATAGACTGTAAACCCATCTCTCACTTCCCCCAAACCAGAAAAGTTAAACACGAAAAAATTCTGCAAGGACTTGTACGGAAAGGAGACAATTATGGTTGAATACAAGGACAGCAAAGTAAGTGATTAAGAAAGGGACAATGGCAATGGGAAAGAAAAAGAATGGGACAAAGACAACAGCTGTGAGACAGAGAGACAGTGAAAGGGGCAAAGGAGAAGAGCGAGATAAGGAAGAGCAAGTGAAAAGGATAAAGATAGTGACAGTAGGAGAGAGAGACAGGGGAAAGTACCAATTGTGGGTGGGGGGTGGAAGAGAGACCTATATAGACAGGAGCAGGGAGTGGGAGATGCTTCACTAAGAAGAGAGACTGAGTAAAAGGATTTAGGATATTATGTGTTGAAAGAGTACCAATATACTTGCGTGCCAAAATTTGTGGCGTACAAGGTGGAATGAGGACTGAGGGACCTCGTTCACCGATTTTCTGCAAGAGTCTTTTAATGAGAAGCATATTTGCCTTTTTTGTGCTTTGAGAGTATTTTTCAGCTGGTTGTAATATATATAATATTTAATTCCTGTGAGAGTAACTAGTCTCCAATCGGACACCTCCCCAGGTGGGGGATAGGAGGATGCTCACCAGATTTGGTGGTCTGAGTCATGTTTCAAGGCTCCACAACCTTAATCCTATTAACTGGCACATGCCAGACAAAACCATGAATTACAAGTAAAATTGTGGTTCATGTATGTAATAACAAAATTGCCCCAGGTGGTAAAATCCATCCACCTAGTGAAAAGGTGGTCATTCGGATTCTGGGGAGACTGGGCCTACACAATTTGTGAGTGAGCCCTCTGGAAAACTTCCGAAAAACAAACACAAGAACAAAAATTACACTGGAACAATAAACATACAGACACTGATACAACCAGGAAAATTACATACAGTAAAAGAAGAATTAAAGAGACTGAAAATCCAAATCCCAGCAGTACAAGAGACAAGGTACCTGGATGATCAAATCACTTTATTGTTGAAATATCCGCTGTTAAATCTATAAAGTCTGTAAGAACCATCAACAATAGACTAATGTTTCGTAGGTTTAAAAATAAGAATAAAAACTACACTCTAATTAATGTTCATGTACCTTGCAACATTGAAAATAGGAAGAACCAAGAAGAGGTAGATAAATTCTGGGAACGATTAGAACTTGAAATCTCTAAAATATCAAGAAATTACATCAAAATACTTGTTGGAGATTTCAACACACAGATTGGCAAAGAAAAAAAAATTAGGAAGACAGCTTGCCTATACCCAGCACACAGAATGACCAACAAAAATGGTATGAGGCTAATCCACATCATGAAAATCAGTTCAATTTCCTTCAACAAGAAACCTAGTAAACAGAAAACGTGGAAATCCCCTATAAGCCAACTTGGAGAATTTTGGATAGACTACGTAGCCACCTCTTATGACTTCCAAAAAGAGATCAGAGATATCCAAGTTAAGAAACCCACAAATATTGACTCTGATCAATACCTCACGGTTCAAGTACAATTCACCACGAGCCAAAAAAACACCACAAACGCCAATGGTAGTTCCAAAATTTAATATACAAAAACTAACAGAACCAAATGCAATAGAAAAATGGGAAAATTCTACTGCAAACAATTGGGAAAAATTCAAGACAAAAATCACAGAAATAGCCAAGGAACAAATACCGTTACAGAAGGAGTCCAAACATCCATGGTGGAATATAGGTTGTGAAAAGGCAGTTGAACTACGTAAAAAAGCCTTCGCAAAATATAGCTCGAATAAGAATGAGGAGAATCACCAAAACTTTCTACAAACACAAAAGGTTTCAAATAAAATTATCAGACAAGAGAAGAGAAAATAAGTAATGCAGCCACTAGAATCATTAGAAACAGGTTTTAAAAATTATAATACACATGGATTCTACAAGACCTTCGTACACCAAATTAAAGGGTATAACCCTCAAAATGTTTGATTACGAAAACCAGATGGGAATTTAGCACTAAGCGACGAAGAAAATTGTGACGTACTATTTGGATATTTTGAAAAACAACTAAACTGTCCAGAACCAAGAGAAACCCTCCCAATATCCAACACCAAAGCCCCACATCAAAAATATTCTACACCGCCAACGGAAGAAGAAATTATGAAACACATAAAAAAACACAAAAATAACAAAGCCTCTGGGGAGAATGGAATTGTAGCCGCATTTCTCAAAAGTCTAGGGCCTAATTCAACAAATGAGCTAGTAAGAATTATTCAAAATATATGTGTCACCAAAGAAATCCCAGAAGATTGGAAGTGTGCCTTAATACACCCACTACATAAAAAAGTGGACAAACATGATGCGAATAATTACAGAGGAATTTCTCTACTCCCTGTCACATATAAGATTTTATCAGCTTGTATTCTTGAAAGAGCACAACAACTGGTTTCGGGCCAAACAGACCATGCCCAGAGTGTAGCGGGACTTTGAATTTCGCCGCGCTACACTCGTTCCCTCAGATAAAAAGTATCCCGCCGCAGCAGTATGAGCGCTCGATGGCAGAAAAAATACTAAAATTGTAACTCTTTTTTTGTTTTTCTATCCGTTTCTTGATTGTCTCTTGATAGCCGAAGCTTAAGGCAGACGTGATCTGATGAAGACGTTAAAAAAACTTATTAGCTAGTCTGGATCTGATTTTAATGTGTAGACGTATTGTGGAAGTTGTTAAGAAATTCGGAGAATGGAAGTAGCAAAGTAAATTAAATTGCATACAGTATCAAGATGATTTTAATTGGTATAAATTAGTGATTCCTGGACGATTGCAAGATTTCGGAGCAGTCTTTTCACGCAGAAATGAAGGAGATTTTTGAAGACCTAGACGCCGCACGAAAGAAGACAAGTTAACCTGGTAAAGGATGAACTCTTATCTACGCCACTTCTCCCTGTCAGTTACATTTTGTTATTCTCTGTTTCTTTTCAGTAAGTTTTGTAGTGGAAATTGGTTTAACTTTTGCTCAAAAATGCCACAAGGACCACCCCAACAATAGCTTTTCCGAATCACGAAGTCCGATAGCTTTTCTGTAATACGAAGTCCGATCTGCATTTCTTTCTTTGGATTTATTTCTTTCTTTCTTTCCCTTTTTTCATGGTCATTAACGATTTTAAAAAACCCATTTTCATTTACGATTTCTTCCCACATTTTCAACCTTTTCTTTTCTTTTTTTCTCTTCTCATTTTCTTTATTATTAACCACTACAACTGGCTCCCGCGACAGGACACAATTTTCGGATGTGTCGTTTTTGAGCAAATTTGAAACTTTAATTTGTATTTTTTCCCAACAGAGAATAACCAAAAATCCTGAAGCTTAAAGGGTAACGAAAACACCAACTTTATTGTACCTAAGCAAATGATTATACAACAATATTGTAAAGAATTTTTGTAACTAATTCAATCTGTTTTCTTTTCATGGCATATATTGATGCAAAACTGTTATTTTCAGACCTTTTGGTGATTATCCGATGGAGATGTATTAAGAAAATCCATATTTTGACGAATACGATTTATGCAGAAGTATTTGACCAGCCGCTGCAGGACAGAAAATTTAATGGTGAGTCACACAATTATGTTTCATTCAAACATTCAATAGCCGACTGCAAAATCCATTTTTCCCTTTCCACGCATCCTGTAGTTTTTATCTAGATTTTTCCAAAATTATCTATCTCTATTGTAGTTTGTGGTAATTCTAGTATTGTTGTAGCATATGAAGATCGTGAATTTGACCGCCAGTCAGTCATTTGTTAGAAAAAATTTTGTCCGCCCTGCTGCATCTTTCTCAACCATTGTTTGCAATAGAGCAATCATTTACATTGACGAGAAAATATTTCAACCTAACTTTGAGTCAAATCTTTATTAATCAGACTTATATTATTCCCTTTTTGACTTACGATTATACATCCTATTAGAATGGAACGCGGTAAGTTAGAGATAGTTTCGGCAGATGAGTTAAGTGAATCTACATCTTTCAACCAACAAGAAAGTCCGCGTTTCCCTCCATGGATGAGTTCACAGATCAATGCAATGATTTTGCCTCAAACTCGCAACATTTGTGATAATACACAGATGGCGACTTTAAATGACGAAATATGGAATGGACGCGAGACTAGACCGTCAGCGCCATTGTTAACATCAATGTCAGAACCGAATACGAGAATAATTCAGCAATGTGACACAAATCGGACACAGGAAACTGACAAACTGGATCGACTATTAGAGTAATTTGCAGACATGAAACGAGACGTTAGTCAGAAAATTGACATATTATACCATACTATGACCAAAAATTTTGAACGAACGACAAAACAGCTGACAGAATTAAATAACACCACTCAACAGCTCCGCCAGCGATTTCAGACATTGTCCGACCGAGTCACTAAACAGGAAGAAACTTTGGTTACATTCACACATGAAACAAAAAACAATATCATCTGATGTGAGAATCAGTTAACTCAAATAGTTAATGTGCAGCAGGAAGTGAACACCCATGTGGAAGAGCTAGCTCAGGCCCACACTTCAGCTAGCTCCACCCAAGAAAAGCTGACTGAAGAAATGGGAAATATTACCCAACAAGTCACAATGGTAGTTCTTGAACAAACCCATCTCGAAGAAAAGATAGAAAAATTAGAAGACCGAGCGGACCTCGCGTCACTAAACAATGACACCAACATGGCCGAGAGAATTGTACATGAATGTAAATTATGTGACGACTATCTGGACAAAAAACTTGAAACAATTACACAGGACATACTTTCAAAAACAAAGACACATGTTAAAGACGAGACAAGACACATAGAAGACGAAGTCACAAAATTACGAGACAATGTTGTGCCGTGTTTGGCGATTGGTGCAAATGCATCGTCAGGGAACGACAAAACAGCTAAAACCTTGGCTAATGACACAGACAGAACACCTATTGTGATTGTGCCGCTTTCTTTTCCACCAAACGAGCAATATTACGGTACGACACCTAGAGTAGCAAGTGACACAAACCACGTCAATACAGTTATGCCAACTGGCATGGTCGATGACACGTTTGTAAGGAATGGGTATTTCCCGACATTTTCCAGTGAGGACAAGCACAAAGTCCACCCTATTGTGTTTATTAGATCATTTGACGGTGTTTTTCCATGTAGTTGGTCAGAAGTCGATAAAATCAGATACGTCACCAATCTCATGAGAGGACGAGCAGCTAAGTGGGGTGCCGCTATGAATCGGCGGTGCCTTGCGTTTGAAAAGTTCGAACAAGCCTTCTTGGACGAATTCTGGTCCGAGAATGAGCAACAGAGTCTAAGGAGAGAAGTGTGCAACCCCGAGGCCTATGACCCTAAAAAAAGAGACATTAAGACAATACTTTGAGAGGTACCTAGACAAGACAATGTACTGGTCCAAACCAGCCGACTTGCCAGCGATAATTGACACTTTAAAGAGCCACTTACCCATTCCATACCGAGACAGATTAATAGGGGTACCGGAGAATGACATTAAGACTTTCTTAAACTTCTTAGATCAAATGGACGTAGTTTACAGAGGCGATTCACGCCATTCAAATATTACTCATATAGTAACCAAAACCAGCACCCACCCCAAAGGAACCGTAGTGACGGTGGTTGGTGGAACTATCCGTCCGCGCCGCGACACAATACGATGCCTGCGCGCGAAACATATTCAAATGGAAACGTGTATGACGGTAGGAACAACTGCAGAAATTCGTGGAATAATAACAACAATAATTATCACCCATATCAAAATGGTAACTACAAGCAAAATGAAAATCACAGACAGTACAACAACAACAGCAATACGAGACATGAGAATAACCAGTACAACCTGGGCTACTTGGACAGGAACATTCCATATAACAGACATGATTACCACCAAAACAATAACAATCCTAACAATCACTGACAGAATATGTGGAACACACAAAATTCATGCATGACAAATCATGACCCTCCACGGAATCCACCGCTGTTCCCCAGTACAGTCACGCACTCCCGGCCACGAAGTAGCAATAACAAATGCGGCGCACCATCAGCTAACGCGTGGGCGCCAACCGACCGGAATGTAAACATAGTGGAGCTGGTCAATGAACCCAGCCAAACACAGCAGACGATGGAAAACAGTCGATGACCGAGCTAAGCGCTCGTGCTTCGGTCGTGAGGTGTTGTAAGAGCGCAACGGCTGAGACGGTCTGTTTCCTCAGGTACGACGACAAAATGACAGCAGAACAGGAATTAACAAACCTATCAGGTTGATGACCTCGTTCTTTTGCGTTCACATCCCAAGTCTACTAAATTAAAACAACTGAACAGAAAATGGAAGCTATTATATTCAGGTCCTTTCAGAATAGCAAGCATATCTCACCCAGGTTGTTACTCCCTAGAATACCCGTTATCTCACAAGCCGAGGGGGTTGCATCCCCACAGACATTTGAAACCCTTTGTGCACTAAAGCAACATAATATAATGATAACTAAGTTGAACATGAGCAAGTTGCTGTGAAAACGAGATCATAAATATTTGTATTGAATACACGAACATTAAGTTATACAGCCTAAGAACACAAACATTAATTTATGGAAATTATATACTGCAGTTACACTTGTACACATAATTATGAAGAGAATGTAAACCCAGGTGAGTACACTTACTGAATGAGAAAAGATATTCATATAGAAATGAGGTCTACGCAGGTTACATTGGTTGTTAATTGTAAATTATAAGGTGAATCAACAACTAGTTAGTTATTTCAAGGCACTATAATGAGAGGAAATAATCGCTATTGAGATCAGTAATGACATAGGTATGTAGCAGAATGAATGAGGACGTAAGAATGAATGATCAGTATGAATGAGTTAATATTTAGGTTAATATAAGAAGGTAAGTTACTGTGAAGTAGTTGATGGAGACAAGAGATTATTTGAAGAAGATGATATTGGAGTTTTATGAGAATGGAAGTGCCAGATGGCCCTCGCGTATGAGATATATTAATGTTTGATGAGGAATATGTTTAATGTATAAGGATATATATATTATGATGAATATGTAAGTAAGGAATGAGTGAGAATGATTTGGTAATATTGTGCTACATAGAGAAGTGAGTAAACAGTCTACGTCTTTAAGATTACATAAGAATTTCAGTTCGAAAGAAAACATTTGTGATGAGTTAGAACACGTGAGTACAAGGCGTTAAAGGTGAATCTATTTACAGTGCCCTTGAAAATGAACGAAAGCAAGAAAAGCAGAGTGAACATAATGATGATTACAGCTGTTGCAAGAAGTGTAATAAGAATGTGACTCGGAAACACATAAGCTTTAATTTATTTCAGAAGTGTAACTTAGTAACCTTTCGTTAAGTTTTGTTAAGCCATTGTGCGGAAGAAAACATTTATAGTTCGTGTTCAGACAGGAGAATGATATTTTAAGGAACTTAAGTTGAAAGAAATACAACGTCAAGCAACGGACACTGCGGAAGAGATATTATACTGCCAATTATAATACTATGTTCTTTATTTATGTTTTATAGAAAGAAATGATATATATACACAACATGCATGATGTTTAACCTTCATTAAAGTAGAAGAAAGTTCATGGTTGAACTCTTGAGAGGAAATTTGATATGTTATTATATAATACACATTATGAGTGAGAGAATCTCTATGAGCTACATTTTCCATTTGTATAGACGGTATCCACAAGATGTGGAGATATTGAGGAAGTACTGAGCAGATATGTGATTTACTCGTGTAAGTATTAGTTAAGGTATAATACACTTAGTCATATGAACAGTCAGAACACAAACAGAGAATCTGTCATGATGTTACACTACACAGACATGACGTAAGGACACTTACATTTTCCCCAGATTTGGTAAATTTTAAGCACCTCCTTTCACACACCCCTTGAAGGTGATGCAAACGTTATAATGTATTGTGTTCTCTTTTTAAGTAGTAGCTGTAGGATTTGGTAGTTTATAGGTAGTGAATAGTTTCTTCCAGTCTATCTTTCTTTCTTTCTCCATTATCCTACTACCTCCTGCAGCCGGGTATTGTTTGTTTATGGAGTGTAAGAATATATTGTGTGACAGTAAACTTTCAGGTATGAATAAAAAGACATGAATATTGATGGCATTACAAGCCTGGTCAACCACTAGCCAGCCAAGATATGGAATCAAAAGAAAGAAAGAAATAATAAATGAAGGAAAGCCCATGCTTTAAACATTAAGTCTTATATCCCTTGGCACGCCAAAACCTTAACAAAGAAAATCAAAATGACCATAAACCCCAACAAAAGAAAGTAGCCAATGGGACTTAGTATAATTTTTTGTGTAAATATTTCACATGCATATTCTTGTAAATTTATATATATTTGTGTATGTGTTAAAACTTTGCATATTGTCAACATATTTTGAAATGTGACCACGAAATGTAAGCTTTCATAATTAACGATGTAAACACGCTGGGACACAGTGAACTTTGTCAAAATGTAAATATTGCAAAAAGTGTTGCAAACTGTGTACGTTATAAATGACGAAATTTGTGAAACTTATGGTGCATAAACCAAATAACTGTTTGTAAACCGATATAAACTGCAATTTACTTCGACGATAATGAGGATTTTCACATTGCAAATGAACGTTTGTTGGCAAGTGTAAACAACGTGATGAAACACCTACCTTTGCGAACATCAACGCCTTTGTTCCTGGCCGGCCTTCAGATGCTTTGGAGACAACAAACTCAGCACCTGTCGTAGGCGATGTGGAGGCTAAAAACTACATCGACCATATATGCCCCGGGAACAATAGTCATGAAAACGCACAAGGACCTGAAGTGTTGTGTCGTAACAGAAGACATAGACATTGCTTCAGATCACGCACACACTCAATCTTATGGTGTCACCGGACTTAACACGCCATTTATGCTGGAATAACGACTTGTAATGAACACTATGTGAAAGTGAATACTGTGCAATAGTGTCATTACACAGCAATTTTGAAACTGCGGCACGCGAAATTCAGTGATGCTATTGTGCATGCGCAAAGACTACGTGCTGCCAGAGATGCATTGGGAAACCAACGCTGGAAGCGCACAACATTAACTGCGCTGGCGAGCAGCTTGTTCAAACAAACTGTATGTAAATATATATTAATTGTGTAAAAAGGATCAAAACTGTAACAATTGTATGTAGTATATAGATTTAGAAAGTAAGTATTGACAAAGATAATCCCCTACGAATGCACGTGGCCTTTCCTATGAAAATATGTATAATTGACATTTAGGTATATCTATTCTATCGTTTGCTAGCCTGCCACGCTAAATGTTTTAGTGTGACAGTCGAGGGGGCGATGTAGCGGGACTTTGAATTTCACCGCGCTACACTCGTTCCCTCAGATAAAAAATATCCCGTCGCAGCGGTATGAGTGCTCGACGAAAGAGAAAATACTAAAATTGTAACTCTTTTTTTGTTTTTCTATCCGTTTCTTGAATGTCTCTTGATAGCCGAAGCTTAAGGCAGACATGATCTGATGAAGACGTTAAAAAAACTTATTAGCTAGTCTGGATCTGATTTTAATGTGTAGACATATTGTGGAAGTTGTTAAGAAATTCGGAGGATGGAAGTAGCAAAGTAAATTAAATTGCATACAGTATCAAGATGATTTTAATTGGTATAAATTAGTGATTCCTGGACGATTGCAAGATTTCGGAGCAGTCTTTTCACGCAGAAATGAAGGAGATTTTTGAAGACCTAGACGCCGCACGAAAGAAGACAAGTTAACCTGGTAAAGGATGAACTCTTATCTACGCCACTTCTCCCTGTCAGTTACATTTTGTTATTCTGTGTTTCTTTTCAATAAATTTTGTAGTGGAAATTGGTTTAACTTTTGCTGAAAAACGCCACAAGAACCATCCCAACAATAGCTTTTCCGAATCACAAAGTCCGATAGCTTTTCTGTAATACGAAGTCTGATCTGAATTTCTTTCTTTCTTTCTTTCCATTTTTTCGCGGTCATTAACGATTTTACAAAACCCATTTCTTCCCACATTTTCAACCTTTTCTTTTCTTTTTTTCTCTTCTCATTTTCTTTTTTATTAACCACAACAAGAGCAAATTTTAAACCTAAAATTAATCACAAGGATAAGTAACAAGAATAAGTAACAAAGTATCACACTTTAAATATGTAGCAGAAATTCTCTGTGAAAAATATGCACAACAAGAAAGAATACAAAAAGCTCTTAAAGGTATAAGTTTAGTGCAAAATCTCTATAATAAAAACACTTATCTTTAAATGCCAAAATTAGACATTACAAAACAGTAATTAAACTATCAATGTTGTATGCCAGCGAAACCTAAATAGGAAAACTGATACAGAAAATCTAAAGAAAGAAGAAAGAAAAATAATTAGGAAAATTTTGGGACCAAGATGGATCGAGAATGGATACAGACTACAGAAAACATCAAAAATTGAAGAATACTCTAACATAGAGACAGACATGAGGAAAAGACGCCTCAAATTCTATGGCCACATAATGAGGCTTCCTGAACACGGACAAACAAAAAGAATAGCAAAATACGTAGATTCCCTTGCTAACGGAGGAGAATTGGTCCAAAATGTTTAAAAAAAAAAAGACTTTGAATCAGCCAAAACCACCAGAGAAGAAATAGACATGAGGAACAATTTTAGAATAAAAGTAGAAAAATGGGAGGTTAAACCAGAGACAGAAGTCCGAAGAACTGGAACAAAATAGAGCAAAGAAAGAAGAGCTAAACTGTCGCAAACAATGAAAAAGTGGTGGGCAAATAAAAAGAATCAGAAGAACAAGAACGGAAAATGAACCATCTTAACTTAGCATCTTCCACTCTGGGAGCTTTGCAACTAATAATAATAATAACAATAACAATAATAATAATAATAAATCCCGTGGAGGCCCGGGAAAAGAATAGGCCTCCGGTATGTTCTGCCAGTCATAAAAGGCGACGAAAAGAACAAACCACTAATAGGGCTAACCCCCCTTTTAGTGTGATTAGTTGGTTCAGGACAGAACTAAAGAAGCCTCGGACAAGCGCCGTCATGGTCGGGGACGACGCTTGAACCCTATGCCCGCTCACAATGGTAAAGACACTGCTAGCCAACTGCAAAATGATTTAAATCCAAATAGAGGTATTTTGCAGGATATGCATCCTGCGACCACCCTAGAAGGAAAACAAAGACAGAGGATGAGATGGTCAGATGAAGTTAATCGACACCTCATGTTCTGTTATTACCAAGCAACAAACCTAGGAACCAACACAACTGGATACAGATCACAAGTATACACAACACTTATTACCAGATACCCAGAATTAAAATTTTTAACAGAACAACAACTAGCTGATCAGATCCGTGTAATAATCAAAAATAACAGGATACCCCAGTCAGAATTAGAAAACATCAAACAACAAGTACAACAAATACTGGAACAAAATAATGTGCAATCAGAAGAAGAAGAAGAAAATACAGTAATGGACTCAAACATCCCAGAGCAAACAAACAAAGAACAACACGCATCAATTAAACAGTCAGAGGAAAACGAAATCTTAACACAGCCACCAGAACAAGCACAAATAGAACACGAAGTGACACGCATGTTAGATATAGAAGAAAAATTTCAGCTGACATATATAGAATACAAAGACACAAATACATACATTAGACCATTCTTGCATAGACCGCCAAATAACCCACAAGTCGAAACAACAATAAAAACTATCAACACAATCATACACAACAAAATAAATGAAAACACAACTATGGAAGAGTTACAACTACTGGTTTATATAGGAGCACTCACTACACTAAATATACACACTAGGCAGAGATCAGAACCAACCAACACACAGAAGAAACCCACAAAACCAGCATGGCAACACAGGCTACAGATCAGAATAGAAAAACTGAGAAAAGACATCGGACAGCTAACACAATTTATAAGAAATGAAATGTCAGAAAAAAAAAACGAAAAACGTTAGGTAAAATCTCACAACAAGAAGCGATAGAGCAATTAGATGAAAAGAAGCAGAAATTACAAGCGTTGGCCAAACGACTTAGAAGATACAAAAAAAGTGAAAATAGAAGGAAACAAAACCGAACATTCAACACAAACCAAAAGAAATTTTACCAGACAATAGATAACACACACATTAAAATAGACAATCCACCAAACATGACAGACATGGAACACTTCTGGAGCAACATGTGGTCAAACCCGGTACAACATAACAGGAATGCACGGTGCATACAAGCAGAAACAGACACATACAAGATGATACCACAAATGCCTGAAGTGATAATTTTGCAACATGAAGTCACCCAAGCAATTAATTCTACTCACAATTGGAAAGCCCCTGGAAAAGATAAAATAGCAAATTTCTGGCTAAAGAAGTTCACCTCAACACATTCACATCTAACCAAATTATTTAACAGTTACATTGCAGACCCATACACATTCCCTGATACACTTACACATGGAATAACTTATCTGAAACCTAAAGATCAAGCAGACACAGCAAACCCAGCTAAATATCGCCCCATAACATGCCTACCAACAATATACAAAATATTAACTTCAGTCATTACACAGAAATTAATGACACATACAACACAGTACGAAATTATAAATGAAGAACAAAAAGGCTGTTGCAAAGGAGCACGAGGATGTAAAGAGCAACTGATAATAGATGCAGAGGTGACATATCAAGCTAAAACTAAACAAAGGTCGCTGCACTACGCATACATTGATTACCAAAAAGCTTTTGATAGTATACCTCACTCATGGTTACTACAAATATTGGAAATATACAAAGTAGATCCTAAATTGATACAGTTCCTAAACATAGTAATGAAAAATTGGAAAACCACACTTAATATCCAAACAAATTCAAATAATATCACATCACAGCCAAGACAGATTAAGCATGGAATATACCAAGGAGACTCATTAAGTCCTTTCTGGTTCTGCCTTGCTCTGAACCCACTATCCAACATGCTAAATAATACAAATTATGGATACAATATTACTGGAACATACCCACACAAAATCACACATTTGCTATACATGGATGATCTAAAACTACTGGCAGCAACAAATCAACAACTCAACCAATTACTAAACATAACAGAAGTATTCAACAATGATATAAATATGGCTTTTGGAACAGACAAATGTAAGAAAAATAGCATTGTCAAGGGAAAACACACTAAACAAGAAGATTACATATTGGATAACCACAGCAACTGCATAGAAGCGATGGAAAAAACAGATGCCTATAAATATCTAGGATACAGACAAAAAATAGGAATAGATAATACAAATATTAAAGACGAACTAAAAGAAAAATATAGACAGAGACTAACAAAAATACTGAAAACAGAATTGACAGCAAGAAACAAGACAAAAGCTATAAATACTACGCTATTCCAATATTGACCTACTCATTTGGAGTAGTGAAATGGAGTAACACAGACCTAGAAGCACTCAATACACTTACACGATCACAATGCCACAAATATAGAATACATCACATACATTCAGCAACAGAAAGATTCACATTAAGCAGAAAGGAAGGAGGAAGGGGATTTATCGATATAAAAAACCTACATTATGGACAGGTAGATAATTTAAGAAAATTCTTTCTAGAACGAGCAGAAACTAGCAAAATACACAAAGCAATCACTCATATAAATACATCGGCTACACCACTGCAATTTCATAACCACCTCTACAACCCTTTAGATCACATAACATCAACAGATACGAAGAAAGTAAATTGGAAAAAGAAAACACTACATGGCAAGCACCCGTATCATCTAACACAGCCACACATCGATCAAGATGCATCCAACACATGGCTAAGAAAAGGCAATATATACAGTGAGACGGAAGGATTCATGATTGCAATACAGGATCAAACAATAAACACCAGATATTACAGCAAGCATATTATTAAAGATCCCAATACCACAACAGATAAATGCAGACTTTGCAAACAACAAATAGAAACAGTAGATCACATCACAAGCGGATGTACAATACTAGCAAATACAGAATACCCCAGAAGACATGACAATGTAGCAAAAATAATACATCAACAGCTTGCCTTACAACATAAACTTATAAAACAACACGCTCCCACATACAAGTATGCACCACAAAGTGTACTGGAGAATGATGAATTCAAATTATACTGGAACAGAACCATTATAACAGATAAAACAACACCACATAACAAACCTGACATCATACTCACCAATAAAAAGAAGAAATTAACACAACTAATCGAAATATCCATACCCAATACAACAAATATACAAAAGAAAACAGGAGAAAAAATTGAAAAATACATCCAACTGGCTGAGGAAGTCAAGGACATGTGGCATCAGGATAAAGTTGACATTATACCAATTATACTATCAACTACAGGAGTCATACCACACAATATCCACCAGTACCTCAATGCAATACAGCTACATCCAAACTTATATGTACAACTACAGAAATCTGTAATTATTGATACATGTTCAATTACCCGAAAGTTCCTAAACGCAATGTAACATATACCGTACAGTTAAAAGAAGTCACGCTTGATCAAGGTCCGCGTCACTTTCATTTTGAACCAGACCTAAGGTCTGAGAAAGGAAAGAAGATGATAATAAATAATAATAATATTTAATTTTCTTACTGTATAATTTATTATGAGACAGCAGTTATTCTAGATGTCCATCTCACAAATCAATAGGTGCTGTGTCTCTCGTATTTCCTGTGATATTTTCATTCGGTTTCTGCGGCTTGAAGCTAGAGGTAGCCCAAATAAATACTGATTGTGGAGAGCTTTATATACTGTCACGTGTCAATGGAAACATTCCAGTTCTCAGTACAAACAAGATGTCAAATTGCAATTTTATGCACCTTGGAGCCTCAAATGGGCTTGATGTAATATTCACTTTCAAGAAATTTTATGACAATGACAGCAAAACAGAAAGAACAATCTCTGTTTCCGCAAGCGGCAGGGTATGGTAAAAGTAAATAGTGATCATTGCTTGTGAAATGCTGCTGCTGTCAAACACATTTGAACTGTATACCCTATCACACTGATGTGAGCCTATAAATATGGTACATCGTTTCACTTATAGAATGAAGTATAACTAATGACTGGTTTCCAAAGTCACACATCTTTTTTCACATTACTTACATGTTCAAATACCTTCCGGGAATACAGCTGGGTGATGCTGTTGACAACTGCCAATATTTCGACAGGTGACAACCCTGTCATTTTTTAGGCAAAACTGCAGCAAGCAAGTGCTGTGCAAGTGAATCTGATTGTGAGTAACACTGATTTCCAATATATTGTGTAGCAAAACACCTTGCTACTCTGTTGAGCCCAATAGTTGGTCAGTGTGAGCATCATGTTAGGAACACGGTAGATTCCTTACACTGACTAGAGGGAATGCATTTGAATGACTCTCATATTCTAGTAAGTTTTGATGTGGTCTCTCTCTTCAATTGTGTTCCTCTGTCTGTCGTGTTACAGTTGTTTGAGGATTAGGTTTGGTGTTGAATTAACAAATCTATTTCAATATGTGTTGACTTCCAATTCTTTTTATTCAATGACCAGTACTACGAGCAGACAGATGGCATTGTGATGGGAAGCCTGTTGTCACTATTATCGTAAATTTGTTAATGGAAGACTTCGAGGAACATGCCTTGGAGTTAGCAGTCTCAGCACCGATAATTCTATGAAATACAGGGTGATTCAAAAAGAATACCACAACTTTAAAAATTTGTATTTACTGAAAGAAACATAATATAACCTTCTGTTATACATCATTACAAAGAGTATTTAAAAAGGTTTTTTTTTTCACTCAAAAACAAGTTCAGAGATGTTCAATATGGCCCCCTCCAGACACTCGAGCAATATCAACCCGATACTCCAACTCGTTCCACACTCTCTGTAGCATATCAGGCGTAACAGTTTGGATAGCTGCTGTTATTTCTCGTTTCAAATCATCAATGGTGGCTGGGAGAGGTGGCCGAAACACCATATCCTTAACATACCCCCATAAGAAAAAATTGCGGGGGTAAGATCAGGGCTTCTTGGAGGCCAGTGATGAAGTGCTCTGTCACGGGCTGCCTGGCGGCCGATTCATCGCCTCGGGTAGTTGACGTTCAGGTAGTTACGGACAGATAGGTGCCAATGTGGACTCTCCATACAGTTGATTGTGGAATTTGCAACTCTCTGCTAGCTCTGCGAGTTGATTTTCCTGGGCTGCGAACGAATTCTTGCTGGATGCGTGCTACATTTTCATCACTCGTTCTCGGCCGTCCAGAACTTTTCCCTTTGCACAAACACCCATTCTCTGTAAACTCTTTATACCAACGTTTAATACACCACCTATCAGGAGGTTTAACACCATACTTCGTTCGAAATGCACGCTGAACAACTGTCGTCGATTCACCTCTGCCGTACTCAATAACACAAAAAGCTTTCTGTTGAGTGGTCGCCATCTTAGCATCAACTGACGCTGATGCCTAGTCAACAGCGCCTCAAGCGAACAAATGTACAACTAAATGAAACTTTATAGCTCCCTTAATTCGCCAACAGATAGTGCTTAGCTCTGCCTTTTGTCGTTGCAGAGTTTTAAATTCCTAAAGTTGTGGTATTCTTTTTGAATCACCCTGTATAACAGCATGGAGATTTTGGCATGCGCTTCCAGCAGTTGGGATAGTGTTATTAATGAAGCAGTTGAGATTAAATTAGCAGGTTGTTGTTGTTGTTGTTGTTGTTGTTGTTGTTGTGGTCTTCAGTCCTGAGACTGGTTTGATGCAGCTCTCCATGTTACCCTATCCTGTGCAAGTTTCTTCATCTCCCAGTACCTACTGCAACCTACATTCTTCTGAATCTGCTTAGTGTATTCATCTCTTGGTCTCCCTCTACGTATTTTACCCTCCACGCTGCCCTCCAATGGTAAATTTGTGATCCCTTGATGTCTCAAAACATGTCCTACCAACCGGTCCCTTCTTCTAGTCAAGTTGTGCCACAAACTCCTCTTCTCTCCAATTCTATTCAATACCTCCTCATTAGTTATGTGATCTACCCATCTAATCTTCAGCATTCTTCTGTAGCACAACATTTCGAAAGCTTCTATTCTCTTCCTGTCCAAACTATTTATCGTCCATGTTTCACTTCCATACATGGCTACACTCCATACAAATACTTTCAGAAACGACTTCCTGACACTTAAATCTATACTCGGTGTTTACAAAATTCTCTTCTTCAGAAACGCTTTCCTTGCCTTTGCCAGTCTACATTTTATATCCTCTCTACTTCGACCATCATCAGTTATTTTGCTCCACAAATAGCAAAACTTATCAACTACTTTAAGTGTCTCATTTCCTAATCTAATTCCCTCAGCATCACCTGACTTAATTCGACTACATTCCAATATCCTTGTTTTGCTTTTGTTGATGTTCATCTTATATCCTCCTTTCAAGACACTATCCATTCCGTTCAACTGCTCTTCCAAGTCCTTTGCTAGCTCTAACAGAATCACAATATCATCGGCGAACCTCAAAGTTTTTATTTCTTCTCCATGGATTTTAATACCTACTCCGAATTTTTCTTTTGTTTCCTTTACTGCTTGCTCAATATACAGATTGAATAACATTGGGGAGAGGCTACAACCCAGTCTCACTCCCTTCCCAACCACTGCTTCCCTTTCATGTCCCTCGACTCATAACCGCCATCTGGTTTCTGTACAAATTGCAAATAGCCTTTCGCTCCCTGTATTTTACCCCTGCCACCTTTAGAATTTGGAAGAGAGTACTCCAGTCAACACTGTCAAAAGCTTTCTCTAAGTCTACAAATGCTAGAAACGTAGGTTTGCCTTTCCTTAGTCTTTCTTCTAAGATAAGTGGTAAGGTCAGTATTGCCTCACGTGTTCCAATATTTCTACGGAATCCAAACTGATCTTCCCTGATGTCGGCTTCTACCAGTTTTTCCATTCGTCTGTAAAGAATTCGTGTTAGTATTTTGCAGCTGTGACTTATTAATCTGATAGTTCAGCAATTTTCACATCTGTTAACACCTGCTTTCTTTGGGATTGGAATTATTATATTCTTCTTGAAGTCTGAGGGTACTTCGCCTGTCTCATACATCTTGCTCACCAGATGGTAGAGTTTTGTCAGGACTGGCTCTCCCAAGGCCGTCAGTAGTTCTAATGGAATGTTGTCTACTCCCGGGGCCTTGTTTCGGCTCAGGTCTTTCAGTGCTCTGTCGAACTCTTCACGCAGTATCGTATCTCCCATTTCATCTTCATCTACATTCTCTTCCATTTCTATAATATTGTCCTCAAGTACATCACCCTTGTATAGACCCTCTATATACTCCTTCCATCTTTCTGCTTTCCCTTCTTTGGTTAGAACTGGGTTTCCATCTGAGCTATTGATATTCATACAAGTGGTTCTCTTTTCTCCAAAGGTCTCTCTAATTTTCCTGTAGGCAGTATCTATCTTACCCCTAGTGAGATAAGTCTCTACATCCTTACATTAGCCATTTTGCATTCCTGTCGATCTCATTTTTGAGATGTTTGTATTCCTTTTTGCCTGCTTCATTTACTGCATTTTTATATTTTCTCCTTTCATCAATTAAATTCAATATTTCTTCTGTTACCCAAGGATTTCTACTAGCCCTCGTCTTTTTACCTACTCGATCCTCTGCTGCCTTCACTACTTCATCCCTCAGAGCTACCCATCCTTCTTCTACTGTACTTCTTTCCCCCACTGCTGTCAATTGTTCCCTTATGCTCTCCCTGAAACTCTCTACAACGTCTGGTTCTTTCAGTTTATCCAGGTCCCATCTCTTTAAATTCCCACCTTTATGCAGTTTCTTCAATTTTAATCTGCAGTTCATAACCAATAGATTGTCGTCAGAGTCCACATCTGCCCCTGGAAATGTCTTACAATTTAAAACCTGGTTCCTAAATCTCTGTCTTACCATTATATAATCTATCTGGTACCTTTTAGTATCTCCGGGATTCTTCCATGTATATAACCTTCCTTTATGATTCTTGAACCAAGTGTTAGTTATGATTAAGTTATGCTCTGTGCAAAATTCTTCCAGACGGCTTCCTCTTTCATTTCTTAGCCCCAATCCATATTCACCTACTATGTTTCCTTCTCTCCCTTTTCCTACACTCGAATTCCAGTCACCCATGACTATTAAATTTTCGTCTCCCTTCACTAACCTTGCAAATAGAGATGGAGGTTTCTGCTTAAACTCTGCATGGAATCCTACTGTCCCCCATGTCAAAAACCATAGGGACTGAGTTAATGCTAGTTTTTAATTTTCACTACTTTCACTATCAATAACTTTTGGCATCGGTGATCTATGGTTGTGTGGTGACACTAGTATTTACAGTGAGTGAGTGTGAGTGTGTGTGTGTGTGTGTGGGGGGGGGGGGGGGAGGGGGGGGGGGGGGTAGGTAGGTTTGTTGTTCTTTCTGCAATTGCCCTGAAAACTCACATTTTAAATTCGTTAGTTACCCCTTTTGTTCATCTAATCTTCAGTATTTATCTCTAGCACCACGTTTCATAAGCTTCTGTTCTCTTCTTGTCTGGACTGTTTATTGTCCACATTTCACTTCCATACGAATTTACGCTCCAGACAAATACTGTGCAAAATTTTTCCTAATATTTAAATTTATATTCAACATTAACAAATTCCTGCATTTTTAGAAATGATTTTCTTGCTCTTGTTGGTTTGCACTTCACATCCTCTTTATTTAGCCACTGTCAGTTATTTTGTGCCCAAAAAGCGAAACTTCTCAACTACTTCTAGAGCCTAATTTCCTTATCTAATTGCCTCAACATACACTGATTTAATTTTACTACAAAACATTACCATTGATTTGCTTTTGTTGATGTTTGTCTCACATTCTCCTTTCAAGACACTATCCCTCTGTTCAACTAAACTTCCAAGTTCTTGCCTTCTATGAAGGACTTGCAATGTCATCAACAAACATAAAAATTTTTATTTCTTCTCTCCGAACTTTAATTCCTTCCTGTATTTCTTGTTGGCTTCCTTTGCTGCTTGCTCAGTGCACAGACTGAATAACATGGAGGACACTCTACAGCCCTGTCTTTGCTACACTATTAAAATCTAACCATTTGCTGTTGGCCTGAGCTACCACAGCAAATATTACCTAATTTGAGCTTGCTTTAATGGTTGAGCATACATCATCACAATCTGCACAACAGTTAGCTGACATGTTTCAAAAATTACTAGAGGGCAGTGAATCTGTTAGAATAAATGAATACACACCATATGAAATTAATATGACTTAGAACAACAAATAAAGCAACATTACAGGTAACACTAAGTGACAGTTAGCAACTCCTTTCTTTTACCTGTCCTGTAAGACGCCCAAACAGACCCAGTGCAGCCTTTATCAGTCTCCGTGATGGCACACCGGCATTATCTGGGAGGTTGTTTGCCACTGCTTTCACCAGGATTCGAAGGACATCCTCATCAACATGCTTAGCTTTGAGGTCCAATATCCTATGATATGCTTGTATGACCTGCAGCGAGAAATATGCAACAAAATGGTAGTGCAAAAGCAAAGAAATCCATGTGACACTGTCTTTTTTCATCAGACTGGATATTATTTACTGGATATTATTTACTTATTGTTAGCACACTAATGTGGTTCTGAATTATAGTAATGAATGTTGTTTTACAATATGGTAGCAGAGCAAAAAATTTCTTTCGTTCATTCATCACATTATGTAGTTTGTGTCATGAAACAGAAGCTTCAAAAATGTGAAATGAGTCAAGGAATACAGAAATAAAAAGAGAAGTGACTCTATTAAATTAAATCACTGTACAAACACAATACTATGACTGTATTGATTAATATTATTTGCACTTGCACCAGCTAAATCTAACGCGGTAAGTTATACGAGAAGCTGCCCCCCCCCAAAAAGCAATTGTTATTATTATTATTATTATTATTATTATTATTATTATTTTTCAAGAAAGAGCATTTCTTAAAACTATTTTTCTACACAGTTGCTGCAATTTTTCAGACATTTATCATAGTGTAAAACCATTTTTCTATGCCTTCTTCATACAAAAATTCCGCCAGTGAAGATATCCACTGCTGAACAGCATTTTTTGCATCATTAAAGTTGTTAAAGTGTCCTTCTCCAAAACAACGCCTCCAAGTTCAAGAGTAAGTTGTAGTCAGAAGGTGCGAGACTGGAACTGTAGGGTGAATGATTGAACAGCTCCCAACTGAATTTTTGAATAAGATTTTGATTAACACCAGCAGAGTGGGATCATGCACTGTCATGAAGCAACACAATGCCCTGACTGAGCATTCCACACCTTTTACTTTGAATTGTGTGCCAAAAGTTTTTCCTCAGTGTCTCACATTATTGTACTGCATTGGTAGTTTCACCTATGGGAAGAAACTCAACAAGCAGAATACTCAGTCTGTCCCAGAACACAGTATATTTGACATTTTTTGCACTGACAACATTGTTTTGAATTTTGTTTTATGGGGGGATCATGAGTGTGTCCACTCCATTGACTGTTGTTTCAATTCTGTAGACACATGACGAACCCAAGTTTCATCACCAGCCACAAATCTGTTTAAAAATTCATCTACTCTCATCACTGTATCGGGTAAGAAATGTCAAAGCACTGCCAAGTCACTTCTTGTGGACATCCGTAAGCATTTTCGGAAACCAACTGAAACACAATTCACAAAAATTTAGGTGATTCATGAGAATCTCATCCAATACAGTTTTTGAAATTTATGGAAGTTCAACACAAAGCGTTCTTATTGTGGAATGTCTGTTTTCACAAATTTTCTCATTCACTTTCTCAACCAAATCATCACTGACAACAGAAGACCAACCTCTCTGTGCTTCATCATGAACAATTGTTCGTCCATCATTAAACTGTCTCACCCACTTTCTAACCATTCCATCAAACACTACATTTCCACCATAAATCTCTACAAATTGATGAAGAATTTAATTTAGCTTAACGTTCTTTGTGTTCAAAAAAGGATTACAGAACGCTCTTCACAGTTGGCAGGTTCAGAGACTGTCCTAAACATATTGAAGGATTACTAACAAATGTAAACACAATACAATCTGGCTACAATCTGGCTATCATGACGTAAGTGGAAAGATAATGAACCAGAAAGAAAAGTGAAAATGTGAGGAACTGCGACACTAGTACTGCAGCGGTCATAGAATGAAATGGTACTTGCTTTCTGGACATGGGTCAATCCAAATGAAGTGGTCCAATAAAAATTAAGTTGGTTGCTTGACCATTTTTAAATATTTTAATTTTTCTATGTGATTACCCTATAACTGAGAAGTTCAAAACAGTTTTTAAAAAAAATTATACCTTTCACCTTTACTGAATGGTGGCCATTTTCATCTGTAAGTGTGCAACGATGTTTCAGTTTACAGACATTAGCAAAAATATGAATATCTCTGCACTGGATTGTTACAACATTGCAATTGACATGATTATTTTTAGAAAAGTGTCCTCTACAACATTGTCTATTACACAAAATACCCTAAATTCAAAAATAACCAGTCAAAATGACCTCCAAAGTTTGGTATCCAAATTTTCAAAAATCCACTTTTTAGGCCCAAAAATAACAAACAAGGAGTGATTTATGAGAGTCTATTTTTTCCTATAGTTAGATATCATACACTACTAGCCTCATATAGAGCAAGAACACTTACAAATCTTTCCTTAATTTTTTTATGAATTTTTGAAATTTGAAAATGTTCATTTTTTGTAAAGTTTGGGGTTAGTTATCTCAGGTGGGACTGAATATAAAAATAAGATTTTTGCACAGTTTGTACACCTACATGGTAGCAACGTACTGTAAAAATTTCAATATTGATATCTGTGAACAAAGATTTGAATTTTTGAAAATGAGGAGGAAATTCACACACCACAAACCACATTACAGTACAGGGTGATGGGACTATATGCCTCTGTACGAGTCCAATTTCTCTCATCTTGTGTTCATATAAATCAAATGTGTATGTTGGAGGCAATAAAACTATTCCGCAGTCAACTGCAAATGCTGGTACTCAAAATTTTCTCAATAGTGTTTCATGGAAATACCATAGGCTTCCTTCTGGGGATTCCTATTTGAATTCACAAAACATCTTTGTAATACTCAGATGTTGATCAAACTTGGAGTAACAAATCTAGCAGCACACCTTTGAATTGCTTCAATGAATATCTTTAATCCAAACATAACGTTTAAATCTTCAATCATCATGACTGTGTCAAGCAGCACACCATCAACATAGTATTTGAACACTACAGGGTTGTTTTTCCTATTCATCTGCATTAACTTACATTTTTCTACATTTAGAGGAAGCTGCCACGATCACCTCAAACAGAAATTGTGTCGAAGTCATCCTGCATCTCCCTACAAAACCAACCGATGGAAAGTACAGGACGGAATAACAAAAATATTAGGAAAAGAATAGATCGGTATTCACATTACAGAGCAGTTGTTGAGTCACAGGCATGTGCAACGAAAAGACAACTAAACATTTCAGTTTTTGGCTAGAAGCCTTCTTCCAAAATAGAGAACACGTAGACATTCAGACAAGCACAACTCACATACATATGCCCACTGTCTCCAACCACATAACTGCACCTGACTGCAGACAGCGGAAACTGACACTTGTTTATCTGATTTGTGTTTACAATAATTTTTATAGATCATTCCAGACAAATGTTGATTGGTTGCTACAAATAGAACACAATTACCACCTTAGCCTCTCCCTGCCCATTAACGTGACATTTATCCTTGAAGCCAATGCAATATCTGGTCACAGTGACCACTAAAACGTAAGTAACATCTGTGCGACTACGTAACTTCTTCAGCAGTCGGCTGCTTTTGTGGCAAAATGGCACATACTGTCAAACGCTCAGTTTTTCACAGAGAATTAATATAACAGTTGCACAGAAAACAGTTAATAAATAACAGCACACATGCAACTTGCTCTGATGCCCAATGTATTGAGATTCAAATGTGAACATTGTTGTACTGTACTGAAATTGCTCCAGGTTTATACTTACGTCTTCAAACTCTGCGCAGTCAGTGCTCACAATCATGAGATTGTCCCACACTTTCCAGTTCTCAAAATTACATTTGAGAGCTTCTTTCAGTGCCTTCCAGGCGCGAGCCTTTTGACCCAGTTTTACATAGGCCTTCGCCAGATTGTTCCAAGCCTCGAAGTTCTGGAGGGAAAAAATGTAGCATTATCTTAAGTAAGATTTCACGTGAATGGTAGAAACACTGAAACAAATACAATTTCTGGTGAACCAACCCTACAACTACTGTTGCACAATTTATTGAGAGTAAAGTACAGATAAAAATGAAAAGGTAATTAATATGGCTATCAAGTAAATCAGAATAAATTCTGCAGTGGTGAATGAAAAGTTAAAGTCTGTAGCACGAGCTTAGGACCAGGTATCGATTCCTTCACTTTGGCACTAGAAGGGGGTGGGCAGTGAGCGTGGTGGCCTGGGCACTTTTTACACCCAGGAATGATCTTCCGGTACTCATTTGATGACAGGCTGAGTGGACCTGGGACCATCCTGGAGAGGGAGGGGAGGGGGGGGGGGGACTGTAAAGAGGAAAAATACCCATTCATAGCAGACATTGAACCCAGGACCTCCAAGACCATAGTTTACTGCTCTACCTGCTAGACCACCAGGCCACCAGCGATGCATTAAAATACATAAAAGAAATTTTGTATATCAGACTGCCCCTTTGCTTGGTGGAGAGCGGCAAGTCAGAGACATACAGTTGTATAAACTTTATAAAGGCAAGAAAGTGAGTTAAGTTTTCATCAGCGTATGACATGAAAGAGTGCAGTGTGACTAACACAATAATACTCTGGATGGATACTGTTATCTAGGAGAAACTTTTCAGGCATTTCGATACAACTTCACGTTTATTAATAAAATATAGGTGATCACAGTCCAAAAGGGAGATCATATATATAATAATAATAATAATAATAATAATAATAATAATAATACCCCACGGGGTGACAGATATTCATTAGTGCACAAGTTGGTAATGTTTTTTCACAAGTTTAATAAACACAACTCATACAGATAACAGAGACTTGTCATCAATAATACACACATCAAAAAAAGTTTTGCATCACCTCGGTTCCAAGGGTTCCGGAACCTGTACAGAAAATTGGAATAGACATCAACATAAACATCATTTCCGCCCTTTTTGTTGCTCATGAAAACCACACACTGCATGTTGTACCACCATACAGCGAGACCTTCAGAGGTAGTGGTCCAGATTGCTGTACATACCAGTACCTCTAATACCCAGTAGCAAGTCCTCTTGCATTAATGCATGCCTGTATTCATCATGATATACTACAACAAGTTCATCAAGGCACTGTTGGTCCAGATTGTCCCACTCCTCAATGCGATTCAGCGTAGATCCCTCAGAGTGGTTGATGGGTCACATCATCCATAAACAGCCCTTTCCAATCTACCCCACACATGTTTGATACGGTTCATGTCTGGAGAACATGCCGGCCACTCTAGTCGAGCAATGTCATTATCCTGAATCAAGTCATTCACGAGATGTGCACAATGAGGGTGTGAATTGTTGTCCATGAAGACAAATTCCTCGCCAATATGTTGCCGATATGGTGGCACTATTGGTCGGAGGATGGCATTCACATATCGTACAGCCATTACAGTACCTTCCGTGACAACCAGCGGCGTACGTCAGCCCCACATCATGCCACCGCAAAACAGCAGGGGACCTCCACCTTGCTGCACTCGCTGGACAGTGTGTCTAAGGCATTCAGCCTGACCGAGCTGCCTCCAAACACGTCTCCGACGATTGTCTGGTTGAAGACATATGCGACACCCATAGTTGAAGAGAACGTGATGCCAGTTCTGAATTGTCCGTTCGGCACGTTGTTGAGCCCATCTGCAGCACACTGCACGGTGTCGTGGTTGCAAATATGGATCTCGCCATGGATGTAGGAAGTGAAGTTGCGCATCATGCAGCCTATTGTGCACAGTTTGAGTCATGACACGACATCTTGTGGCTGCACGAAAAGAATTATTCAACATGGTGGCGTTGCTGTCAGGGTTCCTCCGAGCCCTTATCTGTAGGTAGTGGTCACCCACTGCAGTAGTAGCCCTTGGGCAGCATGAGCAAGGCATGTCATCGACAGTTCCTGTCTCTCTGTATCTCCTCTGTACCCGAACAACATGCTTTGGTTCACTCTGAGACGCGTGGACAATTCCCTTGTTGGAAGCCCATCCCGGCACAAAGTAACAATGAGGACACGATCAAACCGCGGTATTGACCATCTCGGCATGGTTGAACTACAGACAACACAAGCTGTGTACCACCTTCCTGGTGGAATGACTGGAACTGATCAGCTGTCGGACCCCCTCCGTCTAATAGGCGCTGCTCATGCAGGGTTTGGGCAGGTTTAGTAACATCTCTGAATAGTCAAAGGGACTTTGTCTGTGGTCAATATTGACAGTCAATGTCCATCTTCAGGAGTTCTGGGAACCGGGGTGATGCTAAACTTTTTTTGGTGTGTGTATATTTAAAACGGTTTGCCAATGCTTGGGTAACCATTCGATTCTGTGACTGCAGTAATCACATGGTTTTCAGATAAGGAGCTCATTGAGCCAACTTCAGAGCACATTTTCATGCAGGAAGTTCTCTGAAAGTTGTTTAATAGACAGCAGAAAAGATGAAAATCTGAGGGCTTAAGATCAGGTGAATAAGATTGGTACAGAATGGCTTCCCAATTCAACTCCTGTGTAGTGTTTTTTGTCAGTCTAACAGGATGCGGGTGGCCACTATTACGTACTAGCATTACTTCGCGCAGTCTTCCTGGTTCTTGTTCTTGGGCTGCATCTGCAAGACATCTCAGGTGTTGACAATAACTCTCAGCAGCAGTGATGGTCACCCCTCGGAAGCAGTTCACAGTACACCACACCATCGCTGTTCCACCAGATTCATAACATCTTTTATGGATGCACGCAAGTCTCTGTATGGGGACTTGCTGCTTTGTTTGGGCTCAAGCATTCCTTCATTTTCCTTATGCTAGCATAAAGACACTATTTCTTGTCACCAGTAACAATATAGGACAAAATGATCTGTGTTGCTCATGAACCAGCTGATGATGAGCAAGGAGAGATGTGCATATGGCCATCTACATATTTATGTAATTTTGGGTCTGAGCATGCGTTACCCATACACTTGATTTTTTATCACACCCTGAAGATCTGCCTGGATGTGGAGAGTTACTAATGTTAAAACAATCCTCCTTAAAACAAGAAAATCATTTTCTTGTTGTGCTCTGTCCAATGGCATTATCCCCACACACGGTGCAAATTTTTCTGGCTGACTCCATTGCTGTCACCCCTCCAATGAACTCAAATAGAAGAATATGTCAGAAATGTCCTGATTTCTCCACTTGGCACTCCTTTTTCTGTATCCAAAGGTCCACTCAATACTCCAAATGACAATCCTACCTCCACTGCCACTTGGAAGAGTTGCGAAGAAGGATAGTTAATGCGGCTGCTGATATTGACCATGATGAGGTGAGAAAGGTCTGAAAAGCAATGTCTGATTTCAGCTCTGAATAAAAACTGATTATGAGAAAGAGACAGTATTGGATATTATTCGAGGAGGTTCTCAATAAGTTACTAGACAGCAAAAAGAACTCTTATTTCTGTTGCAGCCAACATGTTGGAAAAGTTCAAGAAATTAGGTTGTTTGATGAGTCTCAAGATACACATTTTCAACAGCCACTTTCATTTTTTCCTGGTTGGTTGGTTGGGGGGAGGGGACCAAACGTCGAGGTCATCGGTCCCATCGTATTAGGGAAGGATGGGGAAGGAAGTTGGCTGTGCCCTTTCAGAGGAACCATCCCAGAATTGCCTCAAGAGATTTAGGGAAATCACGCAAAACCTAAATCAGGATGGCTGGTCGTGGATTTGAGCCGTGGTCCTCCTAAATGCAAGTCCAGTGTGCTAACCAATGCACCACCTCGCTTATATATATATAAAAAAAAACAAAGATGAGGTGACTTACCGAACGAAAGCGCTGGCAGGTCGATAGACACACAAACAAACACAAACATACACACAAAATTCAAGCTTTCGCAACAAACTGTTGCCTCATCAGGAAAGAGGGAAGGAGAGAGAAAGACGAAAGGATGTGGGTTTTAAGGGAGAGGGTAAGGCGTCATTCCAATCCCGAGAGCGGAAAGACTTACCTTAGGGGGGAAAAAAGGACGGGTATACACTCGCGCACACACACACATATCCATCCACACATATACAGACACAAGCAGACAAGTCTTCAAATATGTCTGCTTGTGCCTGTATATGTGTGGATGGATATGTGTGTGTGTGTGCGCGAGTGTATACCCGTCCTTTTTTCCCCCTAAGGTAAGTCTTTCCGCTCCTGGGATTGGAATGACTCCTTACCCTCTCCCTTAAAACCCACATCCTTTCGTCTTTCTCTCTCCCTCCCTCTTTCCTGATGAGGTAAAAGTTTGTTGCGAAAGCTTGAATTTTGTGTGTATGTTTGTGTTTGTTTGTGTGTCTGTCGACCTGGCAGCACTTTCATTTGGTAAGTCACATCATCTTTGTTTTTATATATATAATAGAGGGAAACATTCCACGTGGGAAAAATTATATATAAAAACAAAGATGAGGTGACTTACCGAACGAAAGCGCTGGCAGGTCGATAGACACACAAACAAACACAAACATACACACAAAATTCAAGCTTTCGCAACAAACTGTTGCCTCATCAGGAAAGAGGGAAGGAGAGGGAAAGACGGAAGGAAGTGGGTTTTAAGGGTGAAGGTAAGGAGTCATTCCAATCCCGGGAGCGGAAAGACTTACCTTAGGGGGAAAAAAAGACAGGTATACACTCGCACACACACACATATCCATCCACACATACAGACACAAGTAGACATATTTAAAGACAAAGAGTTTGGGTAGAGATGTCAGTCGAGGCAGAAGTGTAGAAGCAAAGAAGTTGTTGAAAGACAGGTGAGGTATGAGTGGCGGCAACTTGAAATTAGCGGAGATTGAGGCCTGGAGGGTAACGAGAAGAGAGGATATACTGAAGGGCAAGTTCCCATCTCCGGAGTTCGGATAGGTTGGTGTTGGTGGGAAGTATCCAGATAACCCAGACGGTGTAACACTGTGCCAAGATGTGCTGGCTGTGCACCAAGGCATGTTTAGCCACAGGGTGATCCTCATTACCAACAAACACTGTCTGCCTGTGTCCATTCATGCGAATGGAAAGTTTGTTGCTGGTCATTCCCACATAGAATGCGTCACAGTGTAGGCAGGTCAGTTGGTAAATCACGTGGGTGCTTTCACACGTGGCTCTGCCTTTGATCGTGTACACCTCCCGGGTTACAGGACTGGAGTAGGTGGTGGTGGGAGGGTGCATGGGACAGGTTTTGCATCGGGGGCGGTTACAAGGATAGGAGCCAGAGGGTAGGGAAGGTGGTTTGGGGATTTCATAGGGATGAACTAACAGGTTACGAAGGTTAGGTGGACGGCGGAAAGACACTCTTGGCGGAGTGGGGAGGATTTCATGAAGGATAGATCTCATTTCAGGGCAGGATTTGAGGAAGTCGTATCCCTGCTGGAGAGCCACATTCAGAGTCTGGTCCAGTCCCAGAAAGTATCCCGTCACAAGTGGGGCACTTTTGTGGTTCTTCTGTGGGGGATTCTGGGTTTGAGGGGATGAGGAAGTGGCTCTGGTTATTTGCTTCTGTACCAGGTCGGGAGGGCAGTTGCGGGATGCGAAAGCTGTTGTCAGGTGGTTGGTGTAATGATTCAGGGATTCCGGACTGGAGCAGATTCGTTTGCCACGAAGACCTAGGCTGTAGGGAAGGGACCGTTTGATGTGGAATGGGTGGCAGCTGTCATAATGGAGGTACTGTTGCTTGTTGGTGGGTTTGATGTGGACGGACGTGTGAAGTTGGCCATTGGACAGGTGGAGGTCAACGTCAAGGAAAGTGGCATGGGATTTGGAGTAGGACCAGGTGAATCTGATGGAACCAAAACTTCCAGGAATTTCTGACTTCCAGCCTTGCATCTCAATTCTTCTTAAAAAACCTTAATCCTACACCCAACATCACCACTGCTGAAGCCCAGGCTATCCGTTATCTGACCGATCCATCATCATTCTTCCGGCGGACAAGGGTTCCACGACCGTGGTACTTGATCGTCGGGAGTATGTGGCTGATGGACTGCGTCAGCTTTCAGACACCACCACATACAAAGTTTGCCAAGGTAACCCCATTCCCGATGTCCAGGCGGAGCTTCAAGGAATCCTCAGAACCTTAGGCCCCCTGCAAAACCTTTCACCTGACTCCATCAACCTCCTGACCCCACCGACACCCCGCACCCCTACCTTCTACCTTCTTCCTAAAATCCACAAACCCAATCATCCCGGCCGCCCCATTGTAGCTGGTTACCAAGCCCCCACAGAACGTATCTCTGCCTACGTAGATCAACACCTTCAACCCATTACATGCAGTCTCCCATCCTTCATCAAAGACACCAACCACTTCCTTGAACGCCTGGAATCCTTACGCAATCTGTTACCCCTGGAAACCATCCTTGTAACCATTGATGCCACGTCCTTATACACAAATATTCCGCACGTCCAGGGCCTCGCTGCGATGGAGCATTTCCTTTCACGCCGATCACCTGCCACCCTACCTAAAACCTCTTTCCTCATTACCTTAGCCAGCTTCATCCTGACCCACAACTTCTTCACTTTTGAAGGCCAGACATACCAACAATTGAAGGGAACAGCCATGGGTACCAGGATAGCCCCCTCGTACGCCAACCTATTCATGGGTCGCTTAGAGGAAGCCTTCTTGGTTACCCAAGTCTGCCAACCCAAAGTTTGGTACAGATTTATTGATGACATCTTCATGATCTGGACTCACAGTGAAGAAGAACTCCAGAATTTCCTCTTCAACCTCAACTCCTTTGGTTCCATCAGATTCACCTGGTCCTACTCCAAATCCCATGCCACTTTCCTTGACGTTGACCTCCACCTGTCCAATGGCCAACTTCACACGTCCGTCCACATCAAACCCACCAACAAGCAACAGTACCTCCATTATGACAGCTGCCACCCATTCCACATCAAACGGTCCCTTCCCTACAGCCTAGGTCTTCGTGGCAAACGAATCTGCTCCAGTCCGGAATCCCTGAATCATTACACCAACCACCTGACAACAGCTTTCGCATCCCGCAACTACCCTCCCGACCTAGTACAGAAGCAAATAACCAGAGCCACTTCCTCATCCCCTCAAACCCAGAATCCCCCACAGAAGAACCACAAAAGTGCCCCACTTGTGACAGGATACTTTCCGGCACTGGACCAGACTCTGAATGTAGCTCTCCAGCAGGGATACGACTTCCTCAAATCCTGCCCTGAAATGAGATCTATCCTTCATGAAATCCTCCCCACTCCGCCAAGAGTGTCTTTCCGCCGTCCACCTAACCTTCGTAACCTGTTAGTTCATCCCTATGAAATCCCCAAATCACCTTCCCTACACTCTAGCTCCTATCCTTGTAACCGCCCCCAATGCAAAACCTGTCCCATGCACCCTCCCACCACCACCTACTCCAGTCCTGTAACCCGGAAGGTGTACACGATCAAAGGCAGAGCCACGTGTGAAAGCACCCACGTGATCTACCAACTGACCTGCCTACACTGTGATGCATTCTATGTGGGAATGACCAGCAACAAACTTTCCATTCGCATGAATGGACACAGGCAGACAGTGTTTGTTGGTAATGAGGATCACCCTGTGGCTAAACATGCCTTGGTGCACAGCCAGCACATCTTGGCACAGTGTTACACCGTCTGGGTTATCTGGATACTTCCCACCAACACCAACCTATCCGAACTCCGGAGATGGGAACTTGCCCTTCAGTATATCCTCTCTTCTCGTTACCCTCCAGGCCTCAATCTCCGCTAATTTCAAGTTGCCGCCACTCATACCTCACCTGTCTTTCAACAACTTCTTTGCCTCTACACTTCTGCCTCGACTGACATCTCTACCCAAACTCTTTGTCTTTAAATATGTCTGCTTGTGTCTGTATGTGTGGATGGATATGTGCGTGTGTGCGAGTGTATACCTGTCCTTTTTTCCCCCTAAGGTAAGTCTTTCCGCTCCCGGGATTGGAATGACTCCTTACCCTCTCCCTTAAAACCCACTTCCTTTCGTCTTCCCCCCTCCTTCCCTCTTTCCTGATGAGGCAACAGTTTGTTGCGAAAGCTTGAATTTTGTGTGTATGTTTGTGTGTCTATCGACCTGCCAGCGCTTTCGTTCGGTAAGTCACCTCATCTTTGTTTTTATATATAATTTTTCCCACGTGGAATGTTTCCTTCTATTATATATATAAAAACAAAGATGATGTGACTTACCAAATGAAAGTGCTGCCAGGTCGACAGACACACAAACAAACACAAACATACACACAAAATTCAAGCTTTCGCAACAAACTGTTGCCTCATCAGGAAAGAGGGAAGGAGAGGGAAAGACGAAAGGATATATATATATTCCTGACAACTTCAACTATGTGAGTGAAGACCAAGGTGATTGCTTTCACATACACATGTAGCTTATATAAACTGCGCAATACATGTTTCATTATAATAGCCCTAGTGAACTGTATCTCACACAATAATCTCAGGACTATGTATTCTGCTTAGGCTCACTCAAAGTTGAAACCTGGGGTAGAATTCTGGTGAATCTGTGGAGGAAGCAAGAAATCTTTCAGACTGTAGGAAAAAAATAAGGAGACAAAAGAACATCATGCAGGTAACTACTAACAGAAAATAAATGTCTACCCCTTCCCTGCAAACGGGTATTACAAAATGTAATTACTGTAAAAGAAAAACGGAACAGTAGTGATCATCATATCTCACACTGTCAATCTGAGCACAGTTTCTATACAAGATAGATGGATGATGTGTATGTTCAGCAGGCAAATACAGCACTATTCCAAAAACGGCATACTTCATCCTAGAATCAAACTGTGTAATGCCGTTACTCACATACATACAAATAATAGCAGATAAGGTTAAATACAAATTATCAGTAAAACATTACTTGTTTGAGAACCACTTCTGTTCTGTGACACAGTATCCAGAAAAATAATACTGTGCCATCCTTTGATACTATAAAATATGTCCTCAGCAGTACATTATTATGTTGCCGTTAGTGGGGAGGCTTGCGTACCTCAGCGATACAGATGGCCGTACCGTAGGTGCAACCACAACGGAGGGGTATCTGTTGAGAGGCCAGACAAACGTGTGGTTCCTGAAGAGGGGCAGCAGCCTTTTCAGTAGTTGCAGAGGCAACAGTCTGGATGATTGACTGATCTGGCCTTGTAACATTAACCAAAACGGCTTTGCTGTGCTGGTACTGAGAACGGCTGAAAGCAAGGGGAAACTACAGCCGTAATTTTTCCCAAGGACACGCAGCTTTACTGTATGATTAAATGATGATGGCGTCCTCTTAGGTAAAATATTCCGGAGGTAAAATAGTCCCCCATTCGGATCTCCGGGCGGGGACTACTCAAGAGGACGTCGTTGTCAGGAGAAAGAAAACTGGCGTTCTACGGATCGGAGCGTAGAATGTCAGATCCCTTAATCGGGCAGGTAGGTTAGAAAATTTAAAAAGGGAAATGGATAGGTTAAAGTTAGATATAGTCGGAATTAGTGACGTTCGGTGGCAGGAAGAACAAGACTTTTGATCAGGTGAATACAGGGTTATAAATACAAAATCAAATAGGGGTAATGCAGGAGTAGGTTTAGTAATTAATAAAAAAATAGGAGTGCGGGTAAGCTACTACAAACAGCATAGTGAACGCATTATTGTGGCCAAGATAGACACAAAGCCCATGCCTACTACAGTAGTAGAAGTTTATATGCCAACTAGCTCTGCAGATGATGAAGAAATTGATGAAATGTATGACGAGATAAAAGAAATTATTCAGGTAGTGAAGGGAGACGAAAATTTAATAGTCATGGGTGACTGGAATTCGTCAGTAGGAAAAGGGAGAGAAGGAAACATAGTAGGTGAATATGGATTGGGGGGAAGAAATGAAAGAGGAAGCCGCCTTGTAGAATTTTGCACAGAGCATAACTTAATCATAGCTGGGAATTTAAGGAGATGGGATCTGGATAAACTGAAAGAACCAGAGGTTGTAGAGAGTTTGAGGGAGAGCATAAGGGAACAATTGACAGGAATGGGGGAAAGAAATACAGTAGAAGAAGAATGGGTAGCTCTGAGGGATGAAGTAGTGAAGGCAGCAGACGATCAAGTAGGTAAAAAGACGAGGGCTAATAGAAATCCTTGGGTAACAGAAGAAATATTGAATTTAATTGATGAAAGGAGAAAATATAAAAATGCAGTAAATGAAGCAGGCAAAAAGGAATACAAACGTCTCAAAAATGAGATCGACAGGAAGTGCAAAATGGCTAAGCAGGGATGGCTAGAGGACAAATGTAAGTATGTAGAGGCTTGTCTCACTAGGGTTAAGATACATACTGCCTACAGGAAAATTAAAGAGACCTTTGGAGAGAAGATAACCACTTGTATGAATATCAAGAGCTCGGAAGGCAACCCAGTTCTAAGCAAAGAAGGGAAGGCAGAAAGGTGGAAGGAGTATATAGAGGGTTTATACAAGGGCGATGTACTTGAGGACAATATTATGGAAATGGAAGAGGCTGTAGATGAAGACGAAATGGGAGATAAGATACTGCGTGAAGAGTTTGACAGAGCACTGAAGGACCTGAGTCGAAACAAGGCCCCCGGAGTAGACAACATTCCATTGGAACTACTGACGGCCTTGGGAGAGCCAGTCCTGACAAAACTCTACCATCTGGTGAGCAAGATGTATGAAACAGGCGAAATACCCTCAGACTTCAAGAAGAATATAATAATTCCAATCCCAAAGAAAGCAGGTGTTGACAGATGTGAAAATTACCGAACTATCAGTTTAATAAGTCACAGCTGCAAAATACTAATGCAAATTCATTACAGATGAATGGAAAAACTGGTAGAAGCTGACCTCGGGGAAGATCAGTTTGGATTCCGTAGAAATGTTGGAACACTTGAGGCAATACTAACCTTATGACTTATCTTAGAAGAAAGATTAAGAAAAGGCAAACCTACGTTTCTAGCATTTGTAGACTTAGAGAAAGCTTTTGACAATGTTAACTGGAATACTCTCTTTCAAATTCTGAAGGTGGCAGGGGTAAAATACAGGGAGCGAAAGGCTATTTACAATTTGTACAGAAACCAGATGGCGGTTATAAGAGTCGAGGGGCATGAAAGGGAAGCAGTGGTTGGGAAAGGAGTGAGACAGGGTTGTAGCCTGTCCCCGATGTTATTCAATCTGTATATTGAGCAAGCAGTAAAGGAAACAAAAGAAAAATTCGGAGTAGGTATTAAAATTCATGGAGAAGAAGTAAAAACTTTGAGGTTCGCCAATGACATTGTAATTCTGTCAGAGACAGCAAAGGACTTGGAAGAGCAGTTGAATGGAATGGACAGTGTCTTGAAAGGAGGATATAAGATGAACATCAACAAAAGCAAAACAAGGATAATGGAATGTAGTCGAATTAAGTCAGGTGATGCTGAGGGAATTAGATTAGGAAATGAGACACTTAAAGTAGTTGATAAGTTTTGCTATTTGGGGAGCAAAATAACTGATGATGGTCGAAGTAGAGAGGATATAAAATGTAGACTGGCAATGGCAAGGAAATCGTTTCTGAAGAAGAGAAATTTGTTAACATCGAGTATAGATTTAAGTGTCAGGAAGTCGTTTCTGAAAATATTTGTATGGAGTGTAGCCATGTATGGAAGTGAAACACGGACGATAACTAGTTTGGACAAGAAGAGAATAGAAGCTTTCGAAATGTGGTGCTACAGAAGAATGCTGAAGATAAGGTGGGTAGATCACGTAACTAATGAGGAGGTATTGAATAGGATTGGGGAGAACAGAAGTTTGTGGCACAACTTGACTAGAAGAAGGGATCGGTTGGTAGGACATGTTTTGAGGTATCAAGGAATCACAAATTTAGCATTGGAGGGCAGCGTGGAGGGTAAAAATTGTAGAGGGAGACCAAGAGATGAATACACTAAGCAGATTCAGAAGGATGTAGGTTGCAGTAGGTACTGGGAGATGAAGAAGCTTGCGCAGGATAGAGTAGCATGGAGAGCTGTATCAAACCAGCCTCAGGACTGAAGACCACAACAACAACATTATTTCTAGCTGAATAATAATTGTGTTTTAGTGTACGAAATGTTAGTAGTATTACACAGTACACCACCACATTTGCACAACTATTAAACAAACAAATGTCCACATCGAAAAAATTAAATTACTTTTCATTCCAATTATGTGTTTTGCTACCTTTCTACTTTGCAGTTAAGTCGCCCTATGAGAAAACTATGGGACAGAATGTAACTGTGGTAAGATGTGGATTCAGTGTTCAAAACACAACGAGATTAAGCTATTACTTAACAAAACGTGTGTGTGTGTGTGTGTGTGTGTGTGAGAGAGAGAGAGAGAGAGAGAGAGAGAGAGAGAGAGAGAGAGAGAGAGATATTGCACACGCTCATGGATTTCACTGAAGCAGCTGTTGGCCTAAGAACCTGAAACAGATGCATCATGAAGCACTTACCAAAGCCCCAGGACTAAACAATTCTCACTCACTTCATTATCTAGCTACAGCACTCAACAGTACCACTTCAGTACTAAATAGAGATAAGCTTCAATTTGGGTGTCATGTGGCACTCTGGGTTTTATGTACACAGGTACATCACACTGCCATAATAACTACCTCATTATCGAGGGCACAGTAGCGGCGGTAAGCAGTAGCACACATGTCCCACTGGCTTTCCTCGAGGCAGGCAAAACCGAGCCTGGACCACAGACCTGCCTGCAAGCTGTTGATTTCGAGGGACTTTGAGAGATGTTGAATGGCCTTGTCATACTGAAACATAAAACACACAATTTCATTGCAATACCTGCAGTTGAACATCTTTTTTGTTGTAAGTAGTAGCACGCCAAGGAAGATTGGTGCAATGAAGGTAAGTAATGAGAGTGTCTGGCAATGATGCACATGTTCAACAATAAAATCTTAAGTATAAAGAGGAGAATGGTGTAGATGATGCATGATGAATATCTGTCTTGAAACTTTCTGGTATTTTAGAACTGTTTGCCATGCCTCTATCCCAGAACCTCACCCGTCATAAGCGGCTCTTTGGCAGCTGAGCAATCTCGGCACGACCCACGACCCGTCTTCGCAGCTTCAATTTGGCCGGCAGATCCCTTCTGATTCTCAAACTTCAATGGAAGTCAACATATCTTTCTGAATTAGCTTTCCCGAAAGAAAGGAAGGTCCAGCAAGGTATAAAGAAAAACTTTGGAAGCTATCAAGATACTGGTCGAACTGAAGCTGTAAGGTTGGGTTGAGAGTTGTTCCCAGGTAGCGTAGTCGGTAACTTGCATCAGTTAATTGTATATTCGTAGACCATAATAGTGTTCCCCTGCTACGATATGGAAAAAGTCAGTTTTACAATTATAGACATCTCCACAGTGGAAAATATGAAAACAAGCTGACATTCTTAAGGTGTGTTTTCTTTTTTCTCTCACCTTGTGGGTTGTGTGTGAACATAAACTTTCCTGGACCAACAAAAACTTTTAAACTGTCACAAAGTTTCAAAATAGTACATACATTGCTGCAGAGTGCAAGTTCCATTCTAGCATAGACTACTGGAAGATGCTGTTTTATTTTACAACTAAATACCTTATAACACTACATTAGGTGAATTTGAATATCAATCGTGTCAGAAAATGGGTTTTGCAGTCCTAGTTTGTACTTTTTACTGTTAAACCATTAAGAAAGGTAGAAGCCATTTCCCCCTCCCAACATCAGCCTTCCCATGAAAAAATTATCCTTGAAAGAATGATCTGATCCAGAGGAACAATGATAATCAGAATGAGACTAGGTTGCAGCATGAAAGCACAAAGTAAAACCATTCCAATAAGCCGGCTTGTTTTTGTTACGGTGTAGAACAATGTTAGCATACAACTAGCCTTTGTGCAAATCCTGAATTGCCAATTACACTTCCTTTAATATCTGCTACTACATGTACACTCAGTTTGCAGGTTGATGAGGCACGAAATCAGTATGTGGCACACCACCATCTGAGATTACAAACAGTGGAAGGAACAAAGCTGTATCTTGAATAAAATAACTTTGTGACTAACAGACTGCAGCGTCAAGGACAACGTTGCCAATGCACAGCCAGCCACATTTTACATGGCTCTGCTCGTAACTGCAAACAGGTAAAACAGCATGTGGCACTCGAGAAAGAGCTACAATAGGCCACCCCTACCAGTCGATGCAAAATGTCATTCATGATGTTGTTTCAATCCAAGTATAACTACTTACCATGTAGATGGGGTGTTTAGTACTCAACTGGCACAGTGTTTTCACTTTTTTTGCATGTTCCATATATCATGTTCACAATAACTCATCATGATGTGGACTTTGTCAGTAGGCTTATGAATAAGATAAAATTTATCTGTGAAAACATGGCTACATGTTTGTCACTTAGATAACTGATTTTTTTTAATCTTAATCTACAGACTGCCTCTGTAGCATCGCTGTCTTTGATGCAGGAAGACCTGGGTTCGATACCCGGTACCACTTTGTCTGTCTGAGGTAGGGAGGTCTGGAATGGGGTCCACTCAACCTCGTGAGACCAAATGAAAAGTTGATAATTAATTGAAACCCTCAGTTGCCGACAGGTGTTGTTGATGTGCCTCGATGGGGACAGCTGAAAATGTGCCCCCCTACCAGTTGCACTATTCATCTGTGTCCTCCGTGGCTCAGATGGATAGAGCGTCTGTCATGTAAGCAGGAGATCCCGGGTTCGAGTCCCAGTCGGGGCACACATTTTCAGCTGTCCTCACTGAGGTAAATCAACGACACCTGTCGGCAGCTGAGGGTTTCGATTAATTACCATTTATTCTAGAGAAGCTGCACGGTCGTCAATGGTATCTGTTCTTTCAGGAACAGTTACTATCTTCATACATAAACAAAAAGCTGCTCGAACAAAAATGCTGCAGCAGCTTCCAAATTCATCTACTGGCAATAACAGCAGGAAACAGCAAACGTGATTTGTAGCTTATTGCACCCCAGACCATAAGACCTGGGGTAGAGCCACTGTGACTTGGATGAATGTGCTCTACGAGACAATGTTCACCAGCATACATCATATGTGCAAACAACCATCACTCGTGTGCAGGCAGAATCTGCTTTCATCGCCGAACACCACGGCATTTTCAGACTCGCTAAGTTGGCTGTAGGAGACATGAGTGTGTCCCAGTAGCATGGTTGCCTGCTTGCTTCACACATCTGGACCACACTGAGCCTTCTGGCTGCTAGTAGTCCCTATTAAGGGGACACACAGGTAACTATGCCACTACACTGTCTGTTGGTGGATGACATTGTAATCATTACCAGTCCACTTACTACTCCCCAGGTGGATATGTCACCATTGGATCAAAATCGGTGTACTATTCCCCCACCCCCTCCAGCAGTGTGTTTTTATGGTTGTACACATTTCACTTCTTCCTGAGCAGTATATATACATCTAATAGGGTACTATTTTTGTTCCTAGTGCCATATTCAGGACCACTACCATTACTTTGAATAGTGCCAGAGTCTTCTCTAAAATCATATAATGGTAAGTCCTGATTGGAATATGAAAAGATAGATTGTAACTCACCGTAAAGAGACATTGAGTTGCACACAGGCACAACAAAAAGACTGTTACACAATGAGCTTTTGGCCAAAGCCTTCTTCAGAAAAGAAAACACACACACACACACACACACACACACACACACACACACACCCACACACATTCACAAAACAGGAAGACTTCACACACACACACACACACACACACACACACACACACACACACACGACTGCCATCTGCCCAGACACAACTGCTATGTTGAACAAAAGCAGCAATTTGGAAACAGACAGGAAACTGGGAGGGATAGCTGGTTGCGAGTGGAGGGAAAGAAGACTGCTGCCTGGCAGAGCATGCAGGGACTATACCCGGATCAGAATAACAAAGTGATTGACGTCTAGCTGATCACAGGGTTGTTACCACAGATCAGCCAATCGTTGTCACAGGGCTGTTACCACAGCAACAGCCAGTCGTCAAATCTCTCTGTTACTGCAGGTAGCAGCTATAGCTAGCCCCAGATGACGCCTGTGGCCGCTAACGTAAACAGTTGCGGTCTGTATTGTTATCTGCTTTGTTTCTCTATGGCAAGTTTATTTTGTGCAACCGAATGTCTGAAGCCTGTATTGGAAGTGTGCAAAAAAGTGTGGAAGCCAAATGGAAAGTTCAGTGATCTGCTCAGTTTTGCATGGACAGAAATTGAGTTTGTGTGCTCGGTGCACGAATATTTGGAGGAGGAGAGATACAATGGTGCAACTCTACTGCCTGTAATGATGGTAGCCAAAAGAACTGCAGTTGCTTTGAAGATTCATTATATATTGTCATTAAAATTTGTAAGAAGAAATACTGTGCAGAAGGGGAAGAACATGGTTCACTCAAACTGCGAACACCTGGTAAAAATACGACAGAATCACGATTAACAAACTTGGACTCTTCTCGACAAGATGCTCTTTGTCACAATAAGATGCTGTTCGTCACCACATATAAGGATATTACGAGACAAAAGAACATCCGACAGCAAAAAAGCTGTTCGTTACTTTTCGTGAGACAAAGTTATTCAGTGTCAGCAGAACGACTTTCTTAATGGTTGTCAGGGCCCTCGGTTTTCGGTACAAAAAATTTAATGGACGCAAAATTATAATGGAGAGAGAGGTGACAGCACAGCGTGTCGTTGCCGATTTTTGATAAATGTTGAAGTGCCATTTGGAGACATTTTGTGGTTTGTCAAAACATGGATTCATGCCAGCCATTCAGTCAGAAAGACTGGACAGATGACAGCAAATGTGGAAGTTCTGCTGTTCTGGTGAGAAAGAGCCCAACTGTCTCCTTGTTTACAAATTGAGGAAAACATGACTACCACAAGGAGATGAATCACAATAGTTTTCTTAAATGGTTCAAGGGGCACTTACTGCAAGAATTAAACTGGCCATCTGCCATTGTAATGGACAATGCCCCATACCATTTAATTATTAAAAATAAAGCTCCAACGATGACAACGGATGAGATTGACATTGTTGAATGGTTGAAACCGCACAACATTAAAATTCAGGACAATTTATGTAAGGCGGAACTTATGGACATAGCATGTACGCTGTGGACGAGGTAGCTAATGAATGTGGCCACAGGGTTCTTAGGCTTCCACCATACCACTGCCATTTCAACAACACTGAAATGATTTGGGAGCAGATTAAACATTGCATGGCAACAAATAACAAAAGCTACACAGTAGCAGATATTCAAAGACTGTTAGCGAAAGCAGTGGCACAAATAACGCCAGGGAAGTGAAATAATGTTGTATGCCACACAGAAATGGTTGTTATGGAAGCAAGGAAGAGCAAAGTTAGCTTAGAACGTAATGTTGAAAATACAATTATAACGTAAGGCGATTCCAGAGACTTGTCCATGGACCAGAACTCAGATAACGACAGTGTCAAGGAAGAAAGTGATCCTGAGCTAAATGGCACATAGCCGTATCTTAACTCGTCTTTATTTTTGTGTTGTGTCATATTTTTGACTGAACTCTGTTTACTGCAGTTGTATACTAAATCTCACTTCATTATTAAGGAATGCTCCTCTGCACAGATATGCCACTCTGCATGCATACTACAGTAATTGCCAAGTACTCAAGCTGTTTATATAATTTTAATGTTGTTAATGTATTTACATGAACAATTCAGATCCATTTTAACACCCCTTTTGTATCGAATCTGACAACTGAAAATGATTAATTTTGATTACTGTAAAAGACAGTGCGCTTCCTGTTGATTCTGTTGTGATATACATATAACTGGAATGCAGTATTACTTTATACACAGGAGTGTGTTTGTTAAGCCACAAGGATATTATGATCCTGTAAAACGAACTCAGTAATGCACATTAAAAGGCGGCATGAGAAGGCAGTAAGGAACCTTACACCTGTTGCTGCTATATCCATACTGCGCGCGCACATGTCGGCGAACCGACAACATCGCCAAATTCCAGGTTCAACTGTGGTTTCACTGTCAATGACTTTGTTACTTTGATCCGGGTACAGAAGGCCAAAGGGCAAGGCTGCAAGTTGGGGCATTGGGAGGGGGAGGGGGAAGGAGAGAGGGAGGTGGAGTGGGAGGGAGGGGGAGCGGGAGGAGGGAGGGGGGACAGAGGAGGAGGGGAGCCATAAAGAAGAGGAGCAGAGAGGGGAAAAGGCTGATGGATGTGTTTTCAGGGAGCAGCATACAATGTCAGGGGAGGAGGTGATACGAAAGATGGGGCAAATACTGTTGGACTCTTGGCCACAGTTTGGCAGTGGCCATTCACACTAATATATAGTTGGTTGGTAGTCATACCAATATGAAAAGCTGTGCAACGACTGGAGCAGAGTTGGTATATGACACGGCTGCTTTCACACACAGTCCCACTTCTGATGGGGGTACGATAAGTTGCGGGCTAAGGTGCTCTAGAATAAATGTTCCCTTACAGTATTGCCACACTGATCTGTATCAGCTGGAAAAACGAAGGCGATAAATAGTTTTTGGTGAAAGGCCGTGCCCTACCTGCTTGCGGTTGAAGTAGAACAGCCCCCAGTGGCGCTGGGCACGCGCGCTGCGCCGTCCCGACAGCTCCCAGGCCCTCTCGTAGTACACCGGGTCGTCTGTCGAGTCCCCAAGCAGGCACCACAGCTTCACTGTCTCCTTCTTCTGCAGCTCGTGCCTCACTATCTCGGCAGCCTGTAAAATAGAAGTCCCAGAATGTCACGTCAGAGGCAAAGACCGATTGTTATTACAACACGTCCAGTACCAAAGTAAAAAGACTGCTCGTCAATAAAAGTGTGACACCAAGAGGATTAGTAGACAACAGAATTTTACTTATTGAGTGTATATATAGTACAATTTGGTTTACAGGGTGCAAAATTCAGTACAAAGATCTGCCACCTCTTGCACGAATAGCAATTCTCAATTCAAATTGGCGTCGAGTCAAACTGAGATCGGATGACAGACACGGATACATCATTCCAGGAGTTCACCAATCTAAGTGACTGGCAAGTGGCAGCTTGCCATTCTCTCAGTAACCCGTGCCTAGACGTCAGTGAGCATCAATATGTCACGATGTGAGATACAGATGTACTGAGGAATGATGTACATTTGTTCTCTGTTCAGCTTTCGTCATTGCATTACCACAGTGCCCTGTGGGGCTGGGAGTCAAGAATTCCCACCCATCTCTTTGCTTTCTTTCCTCATTCTCTATTTCATGTAGAAAGTGCCATTAACATGTTGAAAAACTGAAAAGCGATGATTGTCAGAAACAAAGATTCTGCTGACAAAAAACTCAAAACAAGTTTTGATGAAATTAAAAGCAAAAGTGTGAACACTAAGAACACAAAAGGCCGATGAAACGATAGAAGAAGAAATAGGATCAATATGTAAGACATCTGACAGAGCTTCGAAATATTTGCGATCAAACGAGGCAAAAAAATAGATAACATTCTTTTGGAATTTCTGAATTAATCAGTTGGAAATGGCAACCAAATAATTTTTCTAGTAAACGTGTACAATCTAATGTACACTTATGTTAACTGCTTGACATTTGAATTCCTGTCAAGAATAAATACTGAGGGATGGAAGAGAACATCAGACATGCCAACTTTCAAAAGTGAAAAATCAGGAATATTTTAGCGGTGTACTATTGCAATTGTAACACATCCCTGACGATTAAAGTTGCAATAATTCAATACCTGTAACAATTCAATTCCATTTGCTTTATTATTTACATGTAAATACTAAATAATGGACATACCTGAGCATTCAGACTGTATAATTTATCATTCAACATGCTGAACAACGTGAATGATGAGCTCTGCAGGTTTCTTTGGATTCACACATTCAAGTGAAGCACTCTTGAGTGAATTACAGTTCGAAATTACGATCCGAGGAAACAAATTACGTATATTAGATCTCTGTTTTGACATTAGCACAGGATTTGCATGAATAAATCACTGGAAATGGTCACACATTTTCATTTCATAGTGCAACCCATATCTGCATGGCATCTTATATCCGTAAGACATCTTTCTCAAATTTAAATCAATTTTATACAGGTTGTACATGTTAGGCTTAGCAAATAATCTGAATAGTTTATCAGTCTGAATTTGTCTGATTGCGGTAGTTACTTATTCAGCACACTTGTAGCTGACTTAGCCTTCTTCAAAAACTCTGAACTAAATTTCTGCTCAAGCCACTTGCCTTTTTGAATTGATTTTAAAATTAAAAATTTCTCCAAAGATGTTTCTGAAAGCATGGGCCTGAACTGAGTTTTGGTCTTTGTAACTGTGCTAAAAATTCTCTCATATTCCTCATTACTATGTGGAATTGACAAAATAGCCAGCATCACCTTTACAAGTTTATCATATTGAAGAACCCCATCAGCCGATTTCATCTCACCTACCAACACCCACTGAACATCAATTCTCTCTGCTGCCACGTTGGTTTCTTCCAGCTGAAAGTTACAGAACTGAGTGTGGAGAATATCAACTTCTGTATCTAAGAAGAATCTAGTCAGAATATTAGGAAATCTATTTATGAAAAATCTAAGGCTGGAAAATGATGCTTTGCCAATTGTAGAAATATTTGCAACTTCTGCATGCATTAAAACTTCATCTTTGAGTGGAAATTTGTGTATCATGTAATCACGTGATAAGAAACATTTTCTTACATACTTAAAGAATACAGACTTTTCCTCAGGCTTCAAAATGGTCACCAAATCAAATGTAAAATTCACTATCATCAGACCACAATCATCCTTTTGATTTGCTGGAGTGTGATAATCTTCATCAATAAGAGAGCTGAAGGTTTTAATAATGAGTGGTCTCACAAATCCTGCCATCACATTCTTCAATAGTTCCTCCAAAATTGACTTCAATAAGTGGATATGTGGGGCACTTGACTGAAGAACCACATTTGGGCTCTCAAAGATAGGCATAGAACTTGAAAGGAAAAGGCATAAAGATGTATGTAAATTTGATGACATAAACATGAACAGTCATTCCTCTCATGATAAAGCTTAGTCCACAGTGTCAATGGTTTTCTGTAAAACTGATAATTGGGTTATTATTTTAAGTGAGGAGTGTGGTGAAATCTTCTCACAGTGCTTGGACTTGTGATATGAAGTAGACACATCAACATTTTGAGTGTGTTTTGGAATTTTATAATTCTTCAAAATTTCCACTTCAGAACCCTTACTTACAATCTCACTCTTGAACAAACTAACCAAAGGGTCCCACTGCTCCAAAATCCTATCTAAACATCTTTTCAACGATAACCATCATCTCATGGAAATCGGGTTTTCTGCCAGATATCAGCGTCTTCCAAACACGATATTTCGACGTCATTACTTGACGTCTTCATCAGGTGTTCCCTGAGACTGGCTGCTTGTTGGACTGGGTCGCATATTTATGACTGCCCGGTGCCTGGTGTTCAGTTTGCCATTCCCTCATCGGTCCGCGCCCACGAGTCGCGCTATCCTGTCGCTCTAGGTGTTCCCTATTCCATCCGCGCCCACTCTGGCCGCCTCCAACTGCGGTCGTGGCCTCCTGGTGTTGCCTTCTCGGTCTGCGCCCGTGAGTGGCGCTCCCCTGCCACTCTGGACATTCCCTATTCCGTCCGCGCCCGCTCTGGCCGCCTCCATCTGCGGTGGTGGCCTCCTGGTGTTCCCTTTTCGGTCCGCGCCCGCGAGTGGTGCTCCCCTGCCGCTCTGGATGTTCCCTATTCCGTTCGCGCCTGCTCTGGCCGCCTCCAACTGCGGTCGTGGCCTCCTAGTGTTGCCTTCTCAGTCCACACCCGCGAGTGGCGCTCCCCTGCCACTACATGTAGGCACAAGTTTCAGAATTTTTCTCATTTCTGTGTCATGTAAAGTTTGAAACTTTACAAATTTTTCTTTCCTCTTTGCACTCCTTTCCAAATAATAAAATACATCAATAATATTTTCGTCACCGTTTAAAGGTAAACATGCCGCCCCCTTCTCAGCAGCAAGATTAATTAGGTGACAAGAACAGCCTACAGCAATTAAGTTAGCAATTTCTTGCTTCAAACATCCTGCCACACCCTTTTTTAGCCCTACCATTACAGGAGCATTATCAGCACCAAAAGCCAGACAGTTTTTTGATGGAATACGGAATTCCCATAAAGCTGAAAGTAGAAGATCAGCAATATTAGCTCCAGTGGCATCCCCTTTTAAATTAGGCACAGAGAGTAGGCAATTTTGAATTTCATGAAGGTGCAGGATTTTCAAATAATAACGAAAGTATTTAAACAGCTCTGAAAATCGGGAGATCGGTCTTCACGGTCGGGAAGAAGAAGGAAAAATCGGGAGGCTCCCGCTTAAATCAGGAGAGTTGGCACGTATGGAAAATTGAGGACCTGTAACATGACGATTAGTTTAGCTTCTAAAAAGGTAATGACACTAGAGAGACAGTTCTCACATTGTAACTGATAATGAATGCAAGACTTAAGAAAAACCAACACATCTGCATAGGATCTGTCAGTCCGGAAAAAACCAATGGGTATGAACTACAAGGAAAAACAGGTAATATACAACATGTACAATAACCAAACGGAAACAATACAAATTGAAGCCAAAGAACAAAGATATCGTATTAAAAGAGGTGTAAGTCAGGGATGCAGATATTCTGCTCGATTGTTCGAACTGTACGTGGAAGAAGCAATGTTCAGGAGTGGAGTTAAAAGTGATGACAATGATAAGGGTCGCTGATGACATCGTTATCCTTGGTGACAGTGAGGACGGGTTACAGGGCCTGTTGAATGGGATGGACTGTCTCACGAGTATAGAATTTGGTTTGAGAATAAACCAAAGAAAGACAAAAGTAATGAGAAGTAGCAGAAACGAGATAACGATTCCTTACATTAAAACTGAGGACCACGTAGCAGAAGTGAAGGAATTCTGCTAGCTAGGAAGCAAAATAAAGTATGCTGGATAAAGCAAGAAGGATACAAGAGTGACTAGTAAAGAAATATACATTTGGCGCACAAAATTGCACGGAAGGGAACCGAGGTCTGAGAATTTGAAAAGACGGGATGAGAAATGAGTAATTAGCGATGTTGTAGAAAAGAAAGGTGTTTAAAAAATGGATAAGTTGGAAAGTCAATTCGCCCACTGGAGAATCAGTGAGGAAAGAAATATGTGGAAAACAGTGGCTAGCCAGGGAAGGGGGCGAAGGGGAGGGGGGGGGGGGGGGGGGGGGGGGGAGAGGATTACAGAACATCTGTAACGACATCGAGGGATAACTTGCATAGTGCATTAGAAGAAGCTGTAGGGGGCGAAAACTGCAGAGGCTTGAATACCTCCAGCATGGAAATGAGGTCATTGTATGTAAGTGTTGATAAGAGGCAAAGAGGTTGGCAAAGGAGAGGAAGTTGTGGCACATTGTATCCGAATAGCCAGAAGACTGGTGACATGGAGGAGGAGGGGATGTTTCTTGTCCTCGGGGGACCCTTTGTTTGGCTTTGAACAAGACCCTCATTTACCATGACTACGTGGCAATCTGCATCACGAAAAATCTGGATATACTCTCTTAAAAGCAAAAACTCTTTATATGTACTACAATATACAAACCTTTTATTTTGGCACTAAGAAGAAATACTTTTTTGTCACTTCAACTCTATAGGTACTTTTGTCTATACTCGCATTTAATTGCTCAACTCGAGTTCAATTTACTTTGTTTTAGTCACGTGAGACAATGGAGAACAGCACAATGGTGTAGACAGTTTGACTGGAGCTGTCTCTGGCTGATGTTACAGGTAAACCATTAGTTTTTCCAGTTGTGGCACTGCCTCCACATGAAGCATTAATGCTTCCCCTGAAACACCACTTTCATTGCTCACTTCACCAATTACGATCGTTCTATGCAGCACAAAAGGCAACAATATCATATTGTTGTTGGTCATCATGCTGTAACAAGTATAAGACAACAATATCTTATTGTTGTTGGTCATCATGCTGTAACAAGTATCACTTCATTCTGTAAGCAGGTATCTCAGGATGTATACGCGGACAAGGAAAAAAATTCTCGATTTTTCCCCAGTTAAAAATACTTTCTCCCGAGTGAAAACACACTTTTTCCATGTTAAGTGACAGTATATTTTCGCTCAGAACTGTAAAACTTATCAATCCTTGGAATGGTTATGGTTTTATACATGGGCGTATAATTTCCCTGCACTCTATAAAACGAAATTCAGAGAAAAAGAAAACACATTTTGGAAAGATCTTTCATATGCAGCAACATGTACGCTGCATATTTCCAAATTACATAAGTATAAATTAAAACAATGGAAAATCCAAAATGGAATGTAATAATACGAGAGAAGGAAAGTTGCTACTCACCGTATAGCGGAGATGCTGAGCCGCGATAGGCACAATAAAAAGATTCACACAATCATAGCTTTCGGCCATTAAGGCCTTTGTCAGCAGTACACACACACACACACACACACACACACACACACACACACACACAAAAGCGCAACTTGCACACACATTTGCGGTCTCAGAGAGCTGAACCGGAAAGATAGTGTAGTTTCAGCTCTCTGAGACTGCAGGTGTGTGTGTGTGTGTGTGTGTGTGTGTGTGTGTGTGTGTGTGTTGTGCGCGCGCGCGCGCTGCTGACAAAGGCCTTAATGGCCGAAAGCTATGATTGTGTGAATCTTTTTAATTGTGCCTATCGCGGCTCAGCATCAGAAGTATAAATTCGAATTCCACCAAACACCACATGTTAGTTTCTGAAGTATTGAAATCGAGATTGCGATGCATTTTTGTAAGCCAATCATAGCTCATGTCACGTGATCTCTCCAGGTGATGACAGCAGATATTCAGAACATAGGACACATGATGTAGTTGGCCAACATCAATATCACTGTTAAGTAGCGCACACACACAAACAGTAAAAGTTAATGGTTTAAATTAATATACATAGTGTTGCCACAGGAAAAGTAACACTTTCACATATAATGTTAGTCTCGAAGGTCAATATGCAGCAAGAGAAGCTTTCACACATAATGTTGATCTTTTTCGCACATATTACACTTTAAGATATACCACACAAATGTGCCAGTAAACTCTTTAATAATGACATAAATGTCTGATGATCCCGACACAAAATTCTTCCAAATGGCTCGTCTTCAAAGAGTTGATTTTTAAATGAGAGTGAAACGCTCTGTGATTTAAGAAATTCATCGTACATTCTCGCACATAGTTCGAATTGAGTAAAAGGAAATTTACTTTGAAAGGAACACTTTTCAAACCACCATTCGCAATATTTTCGTGTGACCTGTTAGAAATAGGTTCATTTCAGCAGTTGCCAGAGAGCGCCAGATGACAGGCACTACCACATTTTTGCAGCTACGATGACATAGGAGGCCCATATGTTCGTACGCGTAAAACATTAAAAGAGCTTACATTACGCCATAAAAGAAACAAGACATCATCCGAATTTCGTGAACCATACCAAAATGTGCACATTTGTATGTACAGATTCCCAACAAAGTAGGCCTCGACCTGATATTTAGCTTTTCAGTGTGGTTTTTGGGATGTAAATTTTCTTGGAGTACCAGACTGTATTATCTCATGTTTGGTTCTTTATTATGGCATAGTGTCATACGTGCTAGAAGATGAAAACATTCACTTGAAATGCAGCGAACAGCTGAAACTAGCCAATAGTGTGGAATTAAACACTTCGTTTCAAATACATTGAAGCCTTCAGTGCAAAAGATAATAAAAGCCAAATTTCTTTAGCAAACCGACAAAAATAACTTCATTGTTCTGCAATGTGGTTAATATATTTTAGCCTTCTGTAATGATGTGAATGTATTTTAATTCACTTGACAGTTCCAGGGCACAGAAATCTCTTCTGATTTCATTTGATGTGAGAGCAATAACAAAGAGGAAACATCAAAATCACTAAATGTAAACACGGGCCATGTGGAGACTACCCACTTTGCCACTATAACTCAGACTGCTCTGCGCATCAGCCCAAGATCTATGATATTTCCATTTCCCAACTGGAGCAATACTAGATAGTGGACACCGACCCCCGCCCCCCCCCCCCCCCCCCCTCAAGAGTTAGAGATAGGACATCAAAATTAAAAAAAAAAAAAAAAATCAAATTTTCATTTTTTAGCACTTATCTTTCTGAAGAGTCTGATACATACAACACATGTGTTTGAAGAAATGTAAGAAATGTTATTGGGTCTTAAGTGTGCCAAAGTGCAGTGCCACACCTCTTCACACAGCATTCTTCTATCGCATGTCCCTGTATTTAGCTCTGTGGAATTGAAATGTGTATATTCTGTAACAAAAGCCGTCAAACTATATTAAAGACAGTGGAAATTAAAATGTAAAATGTTCTGTGGTGCCTCTCCTGCTCCCAGTCAGCCGGTTTGACATCCCCTCAAAAAAAAAAAAAAAATTGCTCGCAATTAATGCTTAGCGGGATTATTTGTAATCGAGAGAACAAGAACTCTTCAGAAAATTTGCACTCTTTATCGCCTATTAGCTAATAACGTGCAGTTTTGTGTGACATGATATTAAATATAGGATACATGAAACCAATAAAGACAAGAGACAAGCAAGACAGTACACATTTCTTCAATCCTTAGCTCCTAGCATTTTTTTTCTCTCTAATCTTGCTACAGCTTTACATGGCGTGCTTTCCTTTGTGCGAAAGAATCTATTACCTCATAAAAGTTCGTTAAACGTGTTGCTACATGAAAAATTGAAATGTCGTTTAATACTGAAAAAGCTGTTAATGCAAACAGTACCCAAGACTGAGTGGTGTCTCGATCTGATTATGTCTATTTTGGCAGTGTCTGCTAGATAAAACAAAAGAGGCCTTTCTAATATTGCAGTAATTGTAACACACACCAAATAAACAAGACTATTTTTGGTACAAATGGTCATTTTTATAACATGACAGAATATAATTAACGAAGTACAAATATCAAGTGCCTATTAGGTCTACTACAAGCAAACAGTTTCACTTTTCATTCATACGCTCCAGTTTCTCAAACATGAGATTGAAAAGTAGTAGTACAAAAATTTTATATAAATTAGGAACCGTCACATTCTTCCATAATTTGTGTGATGTCCCCACTTCTTCCCCCCTCCTTCATTCTAATAACAAACAATCTTGTCATCACTAATTCTGTAACTGTTTCTGCCATTGCCAAAACTTATTTGCCTGTTAACTTCACTAACCCTGCCAGAATCACCGGTTTAGTTACACTGCGATTATTCTACCGTTAGGCATTGTTACATGTTTGTACAACGCGTTCTCCAGAACAGAATTTAAGCGGCTGCTATCCGGGGACTATGCAATTGGCCCTTACTAGTATAGCGATGTGGCCAAAATTTTTCTGTCAAAATTTCATTTTCTTGGATACATCGAGAAGATAATATATAATCCTTCTTACCCGTTATTCCTAATAGTCGTTTATTTCCACTCTGGTAGTCTGAATCTACGGAGTACGCTAGTAATTTTAACAACACTGATCATTCACAAACCCAGTCAACCACATAATCAGACAGTGGTTGGCATTCATCTGTTTGGCTTTACTCGTCTCGGCTCATATAGCCCCTTTTTCCTGCAGGAAAGTTTATTTCTAGATGCAACAAGGATTCCCCTGACAAAGATATCACGCACACTATGCACGCATTCAAAAATAAACTTATGATTCATTCATTTTCCTCAAGAATATGAATTTTGCGCACCCCCTCCCCCCAAAATTGCCACCTGGGACAGATACCCCAGTTTGCCACCCTCCTCCTAGATCCGGGCCTGCTGCGGATGCCTGAATCCGGCAGCTTGGGTGCACCAGTAAAATGTATCAACGTAGCATCTATAATCCGTTCACTGTAAGAAATTTTGGAAATTTGTGGTAAGTTCATGTGGGACCAAACTGCTGAGGTCATCACTCACTAGGCTTACACACTGTTTAACCTAACTTAAACTAACTTATGCTGAGGACAAGACACACACCCATGACCGAGTGAGGACACTCAACATCAGACGGGTGGAGCCGCGTGAACTGTGGCAAGGCGCCTTAGACCACACAGCATCATAGGAATAAACCCGATGTAAACAAACACAAACACGATGAATGTGCAGACGCAATAGCACACAGACACTGATGTTGTTGCACTGTTTGAAGTAGGGACTACTTATGTACAAGATATATTATTACTAAGTTACGTTAAATTAAACTTTAAGATATTCAAATGTATTAGCAACCATCAATGTTATTCTTAATCACTCTTTAGTTGTGTAGTTTTCATTTCAAAAATCGTGTATGGCACAGCCTCTGCACTGTTGTGTTCTGATTGTCGTACTGTTAATACGCAGTATGAAAATAGCTGAGGCTGCTTCCTGTTTCATAGTGAAACATGCGTGTGGAACACGGCCATAAAGAGCCGAGATGTAGGTTGTTTTTAATATTTGTCATAAATTTCGAGAGATAATCAGCATTGAAGTTTGCCAAGGGACTGTATCAGATACAGTTGATACAATCACTGTTGTACATGCATCAGTAACAGAAATGCTAATGTAGTACTGTAATAACAGGTCACAGTAAATAGTTTGCTGGTTCAAATCTCATCCGAATCAGTTTTTTTTTTTCCTCATTCAATTTGAATTACCTACATCCTGTAATTGTAAAATTTATTGTAATTTTTTATGAATAATGCATGTCTCCTTGTTTTTAATTACATATTGCATGCGAAATTTCAGTTTTCATATCAAATATAAATCCCCAATTACCAATATTTTATGAAAGACTGTTAATAAAGGTTGCTTAAGTTAAGAAAACATAACAATTTAATTTTTAAGGCAAAAATGAAATACTCTTTTATTTGGACTGTGTCCACTGTTTTATACCGCAGATGTAGGTATGTGTCATAGAAACATGAAAAACAATCAATTTCACAGCATCGAGCAGACCGTGCAAATGCTGCATTTTTACATTTGCCACTGTACCATTACAATATGAACCAAACAGAACTGATCAGGAGCCAAGTTAAGGGATTTGGCCCAAGAAATAACAAGACTGTTATGTTACCAGACGACTGACTGTAATTAATATCTTCAATGGCTTCAGTATTCAATAGTATGGTGAAATCTCTGCAGTACACTTTTGCATCACACATAGCTTGCTCAGAAAAATTACCCTGTGTTTAAGTTAGGAATTTTCATCGCTCTTGTTTGTAATTAGAATACTGTGTCAGGTGAGAACGAGAGCATTTCATGATTTCCGTCTTGTTACCTAAGAAGCGTGTGGTAGTGCTGGAGTTTTATCAAATACTATTTCATTCTCTTTTAAAAATTAAAAGACAATCGAAGCTACATTGTTTCTTTGCCCACCTCTTTTATGTCTGAAATGCAACTGCTCACATCACTGCAAGCTAGTTGGACCACTGGTTGGCCAGCTGGTAAAGCTGTAGTCCCGCATATTATTGCTCAGTCTTTGTGTGTGTAACACAGCATAGAGCATATCCTTATGATCATACTTGACTGTACTGGTCACAACTTGGCTTCCACTCCACACAAAATGAAATCCAGTGAGATTCAAGCAAATTTTTACATCAGGTTTATTTTTATGATGAACAGAGTATAACTGCTTGCTGTGACTGCTTACACACCCAACAGTCACACTTCTGTAGCCAAAGTGGGAGAAGGTACAATTCATATGCGACTCAACTGGGCACACGCTTGAGCCAGCTCATAACTGCTAAAATGAATCTAATGCAAACAGTTGTGACCTCACGCTCATCGGAGGCAATTTGTTGTTATGTGAAGCATTTCATAGTTTTCCTAAAGCTTTTAACACATTCTGCTTTTGGCAGACACTTGTATGAGCACTGTGTTTTGTATGTGGCACATCTCCTTTGCAATTTAAGTTTTATTTTCATTTTTTCCTCTCGTTCATGGTTCATTGCTGCAGTTTTACTTTGCAGTAACTGGATACAGTAATATTCTTTGTTAGAGTATTGGTTCTTACCAGTCAAAATTACAAAAATTTAACTGAAAACTAAAACAATGAAAAATTCCTGGAATTTTTAAAAAATCTCGGGTTTCCCCCTGTTTTCTCCTGGATGAAATAAATCACGGGTTTTTCCCGGCTCTCCCGGTTGTCCCAGGTCATATACACCCCGGTATCTATATCGCTTAGTCTACACTTGAACAACCAGGAATGTTTGCTAACATTTCAAGGAATTCAGAGGTTGACAACTTCACAAAGATCAGTGGTGGAATCACAAATAGCGGGCCATACTGTTTCCACAGCCTTCAGAAATTATCACAGTAACGTAGCCGGAAGCGTGGGACAAAAACTTCTGAGCTACTGCACTGCCATCCTAACTACTACACATATACCCTACTGCACCACCTGTATAACAAAGATTTCTGTTTGTGTTTTTTTTTTATCAGAAATCTCGATTAATGAGAGTCAGGTAAAAGTAATACTTGTGTACTTAGCTTTACCTATACTGCAACTTTTACAATCATTATCTTGGGGAGTTTTTACATTTGCATCTCTCCATCACCCTCGAACATATCACTGCCGACTCTGAACTCACCTTATGGCGCAGCTTGAGCATGTGGTAGCAGTTGACGACGGCCTCCCACTCCTCGAGACGCAGGAAGATGTCGAGGGCACTGTTCACGGCACCCAGGGACAGCAGCAGGTGTGCCAGCTCCGACTCGATGTGCCACCGCGGCGGCAGCGGAGTAGAGAAGAGCTGCGGCCACCGGAAGGCTACTGGAGGCTTGTCGCTGTCTATGGCATCTACCAGAATCTGCGGAAAATGTTGATCCCAAATTTAATGCTGGAAATACTCCAAAATCTGTCAGCAACATTAATTCTGCAAGTTGTTGTTATAATCACTATGGCAACTGATTTCAGGCAGCTTTCCATGATAATCAGCCCTGTGAAAGATTCTTCACATCCACACAACTGCTGTAACTTACATTCACTTGCAACTGCTTGATGTGTTCAAGCCTTGTCTCTCACTACAATGTTTAGATTTTTATTCCCAAACTTCCTATCTAACCAAATTACTTGTTCCTTGATTCCTGTCGCTTCTTTACTCAAGTTAAGTAATAAATTTCCATTTAAACTAATTTCCCTATTAAAACTGGTATCCCTTCATTAGGTATTCGATCAACTCATCTATTCTTCAACAATTTTGGGCAACTTTGTGTTTCAAGAGCTCATGTTCTCTTCTCTCTGTGTGTTTAGTGCCTACATTTCATTTTGATTTAAGGTTACCTTCCAAATAAAACTTAAATAGTAAAATTATGACAAGACATTATACACAAACCTTCAACTTAGTTGTCAAAGATCAATCACAGTAACTGAAAGGTACGGCTCTTCAGTCGATAAAAATTTGGCTCAAAGAGTATTCGGTGAAGATGGAGCTCCTGCACCGAGGAAACTCGTCAGGCATGCTCATCCAGCCACTTTATTGCAGGATGTGTTTTACTGATCACTGTGAGCATAATTCACACAATTTTTTATGTACTTTAATAACTCATTTCTTCGTCCACATCCACACCAGAGTGGTCAGCATGTCTGGCTAACACGCAGAGGACACATGTTTAATTCCCAGAAACGTCACAGATTTTCTGTGGTGGGAGATCTGGAACACGGAGCACTCAGCCTTGTGATGCCAACTGGAGAGCTACTCAAATGAGAAATAAGGATTCCAAGATGCTGGCAATGTCCAGGACAGCAATGTGCTGACCACGCGCCCCTACACAGCACATGTAAATGATGCCACTGGCAGGGACTGAGATGCAGTCGGTAGCCATCACTCACAGCTTGAAGGCAGAATTTGGAATAATAACAACAGTAATAATTCTTCACTCTTTTCCACTGGATTTTAAGAGTTCCATTATATGCGCAACAGCTGCGTGAAATTTGATCTAGCAGTTGTCAACAACCATTTACACAAAACACTGCTTTTACTTCCTTTGAGCTTCTGCTGACAGTGTCTTGTAAGTGAAAATATAGTGTTTCACCATTCTATATCACTACATTCTTAGCACAGAAAAACTTCTGCTAAGCCCAGTAGCACTGGAAGAGAGTATCAATAAACCTACAACATCATCCCACTGCACCACATAAAAGACATACGAAAATTGCAACCACACCAGAAATTGTCGAAAATTTGCACAATATGATTTTTGATGAATGGAGTACAGAAGTGCGTGAAACTGCAAAAATTGAATGGATTTCACAAGACTGCTTTAGCTAAATTTTTCACACAGAACTAGACACAAGAAAGCTTCGTGGGTGAAGGATGTCGTGTCTGCTCGAGGAGGATCTGAGACAAATTCGTGTGACAATTTCCAATCAGTGTTTAGTGTGATTTCATGAAGATAATAGTTTTTTGAATGTTTGTATGTGACACCAGATGGAACGCAGATTAATCACTACACACCAGAATCAAAACAACAATTGGAGCAGTGGATGGAAGCCAATTCTTCACCTCCAAAGAAGAAGAATATGAAGTCATCAGCTGGGAAATTCATGGCACTGGTGTTTCTGGATGTGAAACGAGTTCTATTAAACGATGACTTGGCATTATCATTTCTTCTGAGCACTCTGGATGCAAAAATTCAACGAAAGAGGCCTGGTTGTAAAAGAAAACAAACTCATCTTTCATTAAGAGGGTGCACACACTTAGAAAAATGTGTCACGAATTGCTAAATTAAAGAATCTGTGCTATTATGTCTTGGAACATTAGCCCTAATCCCCAGATTTGGCTCCCTCATACTTCCATCTCTTCCCCCCAAAAAATAAAGTCCCACTAGCTTGTCAGTGTTTTTCATCCAACCAAAAAATGACTGCAGCTGTAGACGAGATTTGACAATAATTTCAGAGAAACATTACAGGCATGAAATAATGTCACTGGAACACATTACAATGGCATGTGGAAGTAAAGCAAAAGATAGACTGTCTTCGAAATGACCATTAACACATAATACTGGAAGGACTTAATGAACTATACCTAATAATGATATTATCAAAAAATACAAAGTTTTTGAAACATAAAATATCATTTTCAATATTAGGCTGAGAACTATTCAAACTACCCTCAGAAGTGGTACTATCAGCAGTACTGGGTATTTCACTTCCTGAATCAATAAACCCTCCAGCCATTCTGTCACCTTGTTCCTCCTCCATATTCATACAAAATCAGCATCACGAATCGATCAGTTGTGGGATGCAGCAGCACAAGGAATCTCCTTGTGAGTGTAACTCCTACCCTCTGAATTTCCACACCATGTCCAGACACGAGTACGGTTACCAACCTGGCACTGATTCATCGAACGCTCCACTGTGCGTGAATGCCACGACTCCAGTCGGCAGCGAAGCAGCAGCGCTGACATCTGGACACTCCAGGACTGGGGAGCTGCCAGCACACACTGCAACACAGCGACACCTGCCTCACCAAATTCTCTGTTACACAGAGTTAGTACAACGGCATGTGGAAGAAAAGCAAAAGATAGACTGTCTCCGAAATGATCATTAACACATAATACTGGAAGGACTTAATGAACTATACCTAACGATGAATCAAGGAAGCAAACCTATGTACAGCATTCCTTGTACACTTTTTAAGTCTACAAATCCTTTGCATGCTAGTAGACTACATCCCATAAAAGTGCAATGCATCTATAGGTAATACAAGAAGTCATTTTTCATGCAATTCAGTGCCAAGGCCACGGGTCGTAAATTTGGGATGTCCAATGTTGAATGGTGTACTTAGTTTTCAAAATGAGATCCTCTCCAACTGAAACACTGTCACCGTATCTACAGGATGCAATGAAAATACTTGGGTCTGAATTAGACACAGGTAACTGCTATTTTCCTTGTTACTACCGTTGTAAACAATGTCTAAAATAAGGTGGTACACAAAGTCATGGCGGCCATAACCATCTAGGAATTTACATGAGTAGTTATCAAATAGCTAGTATTTAAAAAAAGATGAGAAGTAGCGCTAAAATAAGAAAATGCCAATTATAGGTGCATTCTGGGAAACAACACAGCTAAAAGGGAAAACAGCACAATTACATTTAAGAGATATCAATTAAATTGTCATAACAATTAATACTGCACACAAAATAAGAGGAAAAACACATTAACTATACATATTCTAACTGGCAAAAATCAAACAATGGAAATTCCAGGCAAGACTGTCAACAATGTAGGAAAAGATAGATTGGCACTTACCGTAAGGAAGACATGCCAAGTTGCAGTCAGGCACGATTAAAAGACACTCACATATAGCTTTCAGCCACAGCCTTCATCAGTAAAAACACACACACACACACACACACACACACACACACACACACACACACACACACACACGAGGAAGCACACCTCATGCTCACACAACCGCCAACTCCAGCATCTCGAGCCAGTATGCAACATCACTTGGGATGCAAGCCGCAGGTCTGGAGGGGGTGGAGAAGGGATAGTAGTATACAGAAGGAGAGATAAGAACGCTGTCTGGTGGAGTGTGCAGGGACTAGACTGCCGGCAGGCTCAGCGTCAGGAGGTTGTGGGGCAGTGAGGCAGGGGGGAAAAGTAGCAAAAAAGGAGTGGTGTGGGAAAAGACAGGCTGACGCACTGCCAGAGGGCTGCAAATAAACAGGGTGGTAGACGAGAATGGGGAGGAGATGATAAGACAGACGGGGTGGAAACTGTTGGGTGGAGGGTGTGGGGATAGTATGTTACCGTAAGCTCAGAAAAGCTGGAGGTGGAGGGAAGGATCCAGATGGCTCAGGTAGTGAAGCAGCCATTGAAATAAAGTGTGTTATGTTCAGTTGCATGTTGTGCCACAGGTGGTCTACTTTGCTCTTGGCCACAGTTTGGCAGTGGCCATTGATCCTGGTGGACAGCTGGCTGGTAGTCATACCAATATAAAAAGCTGTGAAATGATTGCAACAGAGCTGGTAAATGACATGGCTGCTTTCACAGGTGGCCTGCCCTGATGGGGTATGATAAACCTGTGAAAGGACCGGGTACTGTGTGGGTGGACTGGCAGGTTTTGCACCTGGGTCTCCCACAGGCAAAGGGTTGGGACTGGGGCTGGCACAATGATCGACTGGGATGTCGTGGTGGTTGGGTGGGCGACAACACCACTTCAGGAGGGGTGGGAACTATCCCGGGTAGGACATCTCTCATTTCAGGGCACGATGATAGGTAATCAAAACCCTGGCAAAGGATGTGGTTCAGTTGTGCCGCCCCGGGTGGTACTGGGAGACAAACGGGACATTTCTTTGTGGGTGGTTTTTGGGGGTGGTTGGAGGATCGGGGTTGTGAGAGAAAATGGCACAGGAGATCTATTTGTGGGCTGTCTGGGAGATAGAGCCTGCCTGTGAAGGCTTCGGTGAGAACCTTAGCCTACTGAGCAAGAGAGTTTTTGTCACTGCAGATACACGATCCCCCGATAGCCAGGCTATATGGAAGGGACTTTTTGGTATGAAGGGGATGACAGCTGTCAAAATGCAGGTACTGTTGGTGGTTGGTGTGTTTAGTGTGGACAGAGGTACAGATGGCGCCATCCCACTTCATTCCCCATCCTGATGTACTTAGAATTTTGTTTTCGACACCTGTCCATGCCACATAAACTTTTGATCCTCGACCTAACCCCCCCTCGCCCCCCCCCCCCCCCCCCTCTCTCTCTGCTTATCGCAACATACACACGCTACCGTACTTCACTGTTACTTTTCACCCATGTTTCTGTATGATTCAACATAGTTATGCATAGCTTTATGTGGTTTCATGCAGTTTCATGTATTTTTGGGTATCTGTGTGTGTTTTTAAGTGTTTTTTACGACCTTTATGCGTCTTATTGCTTATCCAGTTCCTTTCACATCTATCAAGATCTATTTTTATTTTGCCCATTTCTCCATCATTCCCGTTTCCTTTGTGCCATTCCTGCCACAATGGACCGTTGCTCCATCTTTCTGCAGCAGTTTAGAAAAGTATACCTTTCCCTGGCGAAAACCCAGTCCCACATCCTGTTTCTCAAATGTTGCCTAAACCATGGCAACCCCCCCAAAGGACTTAGCTGCAAAGATTCCTTTCTCTGGATCCCACTCCTCATTTCCCAATGACCTACAGCTTTTCAGACTCCACCAATCCCTTGTCCTCACAAACCTAGTACTGCAAAAACACATCTCCACGGCATAGGCATCCCAAAACCATCTCTGCTCCCTCCACAAGCTACAACTACTTTGCAATAAATTGAATCCCTTGCTCTCCAGCACCTGGAGCAGACACCACCTCCATAAATTATCCACCCTGCTGACATCCTACTGCTGCCTTGGCGCACCACTATCTGACCCCTATCGTACCCAGTGTTCCTCTCATCTGCCCCTCATAGCAGCTAAACCATGTATAGCTGACCTTTTCCCTCAGCTCCACAGAAGTTTCAGTCCTATCCAAAGGCCTCACCTTTAGCCCTTTAAACCTGTGACAGAACCAGAATAGGAAGTGCTGGGTGGGTGGATTGGCATCTTTTGCACCTGGATCTTCGACAGGGATATGAAACTTGAGGCAAGGAGTTGGGATTGGGACTAGCATATTGACCCAAATTTATCCATGCTGGATGTGTGAAAGACCTACTGTACTCCTCCCGATCCCTGCAATGCAAGCACTTCTTTGCCACCAATCCTTCAAACAAAGCCACTCTAATTCCACAATGAACCCTACTTGTAGTTTGTACCACCAAAAAACTGTGATCCCCCCTCCCCCTTAACTACCTGCTGGATAATTCTAGAAATTCCTTACCTCCAACTTCCCAGAACACCAACCTATCAGTAGAATTAAGAACAGCCTTACACAAACTCAAAACAAATCCTGACCTAATCATCCTACCCGCAGACAAAGGTTCCACCACTGTTGTTGTGAATCACAGTGACTACCTGGCACAAGACCTCCGACAATTGTCTTAATCCTCCACCTATAAACTTTTTCAGAGTGATCCCATCCCAGAAGTCCTACAGAAACCCCAATCCCTGCTTAAAGCCTTAGGTCCTTCCCAGAACATCTCCCTGAATCCATTCCCCTTCTCACCCATATGACACCCCACACACCTACCTTCTACAAGCTCCACAAAACCAAAAATCCTGTACGCCCCATTGAGGCTGGTTATTGTGCACGCACTGAAAGGATATTCAGCACTCACTGACCAAGACCTCCAACCATTCCCGTAAGATAGCCTCCCATGTCAAGGACACCAACAACTTCTTTCACCAACTCTCCACTATCCCCACCCCTATACCGCCTGGATCCCTATTTGCCACTGTTGACACCACCTCCCCAAACACCAGCATCCCTCATGTCCATGGTCTTACCACTATTGAACATTATGTTTCCAAATGTCCTTCAGACTTCAAACCAACAAACTCAATGCTCATATATCATACTAATTTTATCCTAACCCACAAATACTTCTCATTTGAAGGGAAGGTATATGAACAAATTCACGGCACAGCCACGGGCACCCACATGGCTGTCACCCTCCTATGCCAACCTTTTTATGGGCCATCTAGATGAGACCTTCTTAGCCTAGCCTGGCTCAGGTTCAATGATGATGTCTTCATGATTTGGACCCAGGGCCAAGACACCCTACCTTCGTTCCTTCACAACCACAACACCTTCTCTCCCATCCGCTTCACGTGGTCCTCCTGAACCCAGCATGCCACCTTCCTAGATGTTGACCTCCTCTCCTCTGATGACCCCCATCTGCACCTCTGTCTACATAAAACCTATCAACCACCAACAGTACCTGCATTTTGACAGTAGTCATCCCTTTCACACCAGAAAATCCCTCCCATACAGGCTTGCTACCTGGGGATGGTGTATGTGCAGTGACGAAACTCCCTTGCTTAGTAGGCTAAGGTTCTCACCAAAGCCTTCAAAGTCAGGTTCTATCTACCAGACAGTCCACAACTAGATCTCCTGTGCCACTTCCCCTTACAACTCTAATCCTCCCACCAGCCACAAAGAAGTGTCCCCTGCGTCTCTCAGTACAACCCTGGGCTGGAACAACTGAACCACATCCTCTGCCAGGGTTTTGATTACCTATCATCGTGCCCTGAAATGAGGGACATTCTACCCAAGGTACTTCCCATCCCTCCTAAAGTGGTGTTCCATTGCTCACCATAGCTCCACAACATCCTAGTCCATCCCTATGCCACTCCCAATCCCAACCACTTGCCACAAGGATTGTATCCCTGTGGAAGAGCCAGATGCAGAATCTGCCCAATCCACACATCCAGCACTTATTCCACTCCCACTACATGTTTGTCCTACCCCATCAGAGGCCAGACCACCTGTGAAAGCAGACATGTCATTTACCAGCTCTGCTGCAATCACTGCACACCTTTTTACATCGGTATGACTACCAACCACCTGTCTCTCAGGATGAATGGCCACCATCAGACTGCAGCCAAGAACAACTTGCGACTCAACATGCAGCTGAACGTAACACATTTCAATAACTGCTTCACTACCCGAGTCATCTGGATCCTTCCCTCCACCGCCATCTTTTCTGAACTGCGCAGGTGGGCATTATCCTTACAACACATTCTTCAATCTCGTAATTATCCTGGCCTCAACCTACAGTAATATACTCTCCCCACACCCCACACCCTCCACCCAATAGTTTCCATCCCGCTATCCTATCATCTCCTCCCCATTCGCATCTCCCATCCTGTTTATTTGCAGCCCTCTGCCAATGCATCCACCTATCTTTCCCTGTGCCTCTCCTTTTTTGTTCCTTTTCCTTCCTCCTCCTTGACCCACAACCTCATAACACTGCACCTATCAGCAGTCTAGTCACTGCACACTCCAGCACAGTGTTTGTCTCTCTCCCCACCCGTACGCTACTATCCCTTCTCATCCGCTTCCCCCTCCCCCTCCCCCTCCCCCAGATTGCTGCTTGCATCCCAAGTGATATTGCATACCACCTCGAGATGCTGGAGTGGTGGTCATGTGTGTGTGAGGTGTGCTTGCTTGAGTGGGTGTGTGAATGTTGTGTGTGTCTTTCTCTTTACTGAAGAAGGTTGTGGCTGAACGCTATTAAGAGTGTCTTTTAATTGTGCCTATCTGCAACTTGGTATGTCTTCTTTACAGTAAGTAATTATCTATGTTTTCCTAGATTGTTTATATTATGACTGAAAATATTTCTACCATTGTACAAAAGATCTCAAAATATATATTGTTGGTCTTCTATTACCCAAAACAATGATTGATCCGCAGTAAAATATATCACTATCATATGCCAAGTTCAAAAGCTGAATTATGGTATGCAACACCTTGTTCATGTGTTCATTTGTTGATCAGTGTGTCTTCCATATATAAGAAGTTAATCTTTCTTCATGCCACTGTTTATATCCCACCCATAATTTCCCACTGCTGTATCAAAATTTTAGGGAAAAAATTACTAGAAATGTTTACAATGAGGGAAGAGCAATTTGAATAGGAATAACTGGAGCAGAGCTAAGATACAAATAAATATACAAGCAATTACTTTAACTTTTTAAATTTTTTTTTAATCAAAGAGAGAAAATGGAAATTAAAAGTAACAGGAACCAGCTGTGATGAGAAGGGATACTGCCCCAACACTGCGTTAGTAGACACAAAGTGTAGGAAACTTCTAAAAAAGTAAGCATAGAGGAACTAAATGCAGAATATTGGGTAACAAACATCAGTAAAAATGAAAAACAAGAGCAAAACTTCAAAGAAATAACGTGAATAAATATAAAACAAATGGTGGCTTTGTAGCATTTATTATATTCAACTTACAGTTATAAATAACACATAAAATAAAAGAGCAAACACAAACAATTTTGTTTGTACAGGGTGTATATGTGGACAAGGAAAAACAATTCCCAGATTTCCCGCTGGTCGGAGTGGCCGTGCGGTTCTGGGCGCTACAGTCTGGAACCGAGCGACCGCTACAGTCGCAGGTTCGAATCCTGCCTCGGGCATGGATGTGTGTGATGTCCTTAGGTTAGTTAGGTTTAATTAGTTCTAAGTTCTAGGCGACTGATGACCTCAGAAGTTAAGTCACATAGTGCTCAGAGCCATTTGAACCATTTTGAACCAGATTTCCCAGTTAGGAAATACACTTCTTCCTTGGGAGAACACACATTTTTTCCCATGTTAAGTGACAGTATATTTTCCTACGAACTGTAAAACTTATCAATCCTTTGAATGGTTAACGTTTTATACATCATCGGTGTAGAACTTCCCGCTGCCACTTCAGAAAAACAAAAAAAGTCTTGGAAAGTCATGTACGCTGCATATTTTCATATTATGATTCACTGCATGTTTTCATAATAACGAAAGTGTAATTTCAAATTCCACCAAACACAGCATATTCGTTTCCACAGCACTGAAATTGAGACTGCAATGCCCTTTTGTAAGCCAATAATAGCTCATGTCACGTAATCTTGCTAGCTGATAACAGCAGATATTCAGAGCACAGGACGTGATGTAGTCAGCCAAAAGAAACATCACTGTTAGTAGCGCAAACACACGAATAGTAATAGTTAATGGTTTGGTCTCTCTCCCTCTTTCTTTTTGGCGTGCGTTACACTTTAAAATACATCACACAAATGTGACAGTAAAATTTAAGATGATGACATAAATGTCTGGTCTTCTGGACTCAAAATTCTTCTAAGTGGCCAGTCCTCTAATTGTTAAGTTTTAAACGAAAGTAAAATTTCTTATGATTTATGAAATTCATCGCAAATTCTCACACATAATGTAATTCATTTTTGCAAGTAACGCTTTTCAAACCACCATTTGCAGTATTTTCCGCAGACCTGTTAGAAATAGGTTTTTTCAGCAGCTGCCAGGGAGTGCCAGAAAACAGGCATTACTGTGCTTGCACAGCTACTATAGCGTAGGAAGTCTGTATGTTCGTACATTTTGCACTGAGATATCTTACGTCATAAAAGAAAAAGGACATCAGAGGATACTCCAAGAGCATCGGAAGTCCTTAAACCATACTAGAATGTATAACTCGGCTTGAAGTGCAAATCCATATGTCCAGATTCACAATAAAATAGGCTCCAACCTGATATTAAGCTTTCCAGTGAGGTTTTCGGGATGTAAATTTTCTTAGAGTACTGGTACTGTATTATCTCATGTTTGAATCTTTATTATGGCAAAATGCAATGCACATCAGAAGATGAAAACATGTACTTGAAATTCAGCAAACAGTTGGAACTAGCCTACACTACAGACCAAAACACTTCGTTTCAAATAAATTTACTACCTCAGCGGAAATGATTAATAAAAGCCAAATTTCCCTAGCAAACCGACAAAAATAACTTCATTGCTCTGCAAGGTGATTATTGCTCAACTACCAAAAATGTGGAAATAAACTCAGAAAGCTGAAACCTGTAATATATTTCTGCCTTTCGTAATTATGTAAATGTGTTTTAATTCACTCGATAGCTCTCAGCCACAGAAATCCATTCTGTTTTCATTTTGTGTGGGAGCTGTACACGAAGAGGAAACGGCAAATCACTAAATGTGAACACAGATCACGTGGAGACTACCCCTACCCCAGTACAACTCGGACCGCTCTGCGCATACACGAATCTGGAAGCTTGGGCGTGCCAGAAAAAATTTTTGCAGTTCGTATCTGGCTTCAAGTAGCCACAGAAGCGGGAGAAGGTACTGCTCATATGCAACTTAAGTGCGCATGCGCATGTGCCCGCTGGCAACTACTCAAATGAACCTAATGCAAACAGTTGTGACGTCACACTGATTGGAAGCAGTTTTTTGTTACGAAGTATTGCATAGTCTTTATAGTAAGGCCTTCGACACATATTGATGTAGCAGACACTTGTGTGTGCACAGTGTTTTGTTGTAAATGATGCATTTCCTATGCAATTAAAATTTCATTTTGGTATTTTTCTCTCGTTTATATTTTATTGCTGCAGTATTATTCTGCAGTAGCGGGATACATTACTGAAAATTAATACCATGAAAAATTTCCCGAATTCCGAATAATTCCCGAGTTTTTCCCGGATCTCCCAGGACGTATACACCTTGTTGTGTACCTGTGTGCATGCACTGTTTCTTGTGACTTCCATTAGAAAGCACTAGCAGCAAAGATGACGACTAGTTAACAAAGTTTTTCGGGTTTTATAATTTTGCAATGACTGAGTCTGTTGTAACAGGGCAACATGCATTTCATATTAAGTTCCACTATAATCCTCTAAGTGGTGATAACATCTGTAAATGGTATCATCAGTCTGGAGACATACACTGTCTTTGCAAAGGGAAAAGTATGGGATGACCAACAGTGGTTGAAGAACATGTTGAAGAAGTGACAGTGTCTCGTGCGTAGCCCCAAGAATCTGTTCGTACGGCTAGTCGTGAATCAGCAATTCCAGTGATATCTCTGTGGGGACTTTTAAGGCAATGCTTACAACTATGTCCTTATCGTTTACAGTTGTTACAGCTCTAAAGCCTACAGATTGCTGTTTATGTGCTAATTTTGCATGTTGCTGCATGACAATGAATATTTTCTGGATCGTGTAATCTTCAGTGATGAATTGACATTTGATCCAATTGGAAATGTACTGTGCACATCTGGGCATCAGCAAATACCCAGGACATGCTGCAGTGCAACAAGACTCCCCTAAATAAAATGTTTTTTGTTCCATATACTGGTGAAAAGTTTATGGACCTTTTTTTCCCATGAGGCAACTGCAACAGATGATTCATATCTTGATGTGCTAGAACTATGGTTCTTTCCTCAACTGAAAGCAGCTGAACCACAGAACTTCATTTGCCAGCAAGATGACGTATCACCTCACTGGTATAACTCAATGTGATTAGTTAAATGACACTGTACCCGACTCCTGGACTGGCTGCAAGGGGCCGGGTGACAGAGTTCATTTCGCATGGCCTCCAAGTTCACCCAGTCTGTTGCCATGTGATTTTTGCATTTGGTGATTCATAAAGGATAACAAGTACATGTGTCCACTACCACAAGGTTTGGAAGAACTCTTCCATCGACTAAATGTGTGCTGTGTGATGAATGGTGCCCACATTGAACACTTGTAAAAAAAAAACTTGTTGACTTGGTCTTCCATTCGATGTCTTATTTATTACTGACAATATAAGGAAAAGGACAGAAAGCTACTCACCATGAAGACGACAAGTTGAGTTGCTAACATCACAGCTTTTGACCAAAGCTTTCTTGGCAAAAGGAAACACACATATTCATTCACACAAGTAAGTACACTTCACGCACACATGATCTCAGACACCTCGGTCTGGACCGAACTGCCAGAGATGGCAGGAATGTGTGTGTAAGATGTGCTTGCTTGTGTAAATGAAGTTTTGAGTGTTTCCTTTTCTGAAGAAAGCTTCGGCTGACAGCCAAATGTGTAACAGTCCTTTCACTGTGCCCGTCTGCAATTTAACATGTTACCTTTACGGTGAGTAGCAATCTATCCGTTTCCTTGCATTGTGAATATTCCAACCTGGAGTTTCCGCTATATATAATTGTTAAGATGCATATAATAAATGCTACAAAGCCTTGAAACACTGATATTCAGTTCAGAACAACCAGAAAAAAAACAGAAAAAAGAAATTAATCAAATAAAGCCTCTCTGAATGATGTTTTGGGGTTTCGAGAATCCTTGGATCCTACTGAATTGCCTATGGAAATAATGTGTTTTCCTTTACAGTTTATCAGCTACAGCAGTTTTTCCAACAAAAACGCAAATGCATCAATGAAACTCAAAATTACTTAAAGGACTTGGTCAGATCTGACAGAGATATTCAAAACACGCATAAAAATTCAGAACAAAAATCCAACAATCAAAGAGTTCAAGAAGAGAAGGAATAAAGCAAATGTAGAAGAATCTTCATTAATAAGACGACAGAAATAATAAATCGTTAAGTAAGTATTCTGTGCGTCGTAGAACTGGCCGAGTGTCGTTTGGAGACTGCGAATCCAAAGGTCTAGGTATTGACACCTTGTCAGTTCTAGGTTTTTGTACGTCACTTGTCACTCCTTTCACTTCTGGCAATGTTTGTCAATGAGAAAAATGATGAGCTGCGCGATTGTTCGGAGCCCACATTAAATCTAGAGCAGGAGTGTGCCTAATAAAGCACTGCAGTGATCAAATCAACCTGTAGGTTGACAACAGCTCTTCCTTACCTCTAAGGGCTGCCTGAGAGAGGAACAAAAATCAGATATAAGCGAGAAATGAAAGTCTGGGAAAATGAGAGACACAATGGTTGAAGGATCTAGAGAATTTTCAACAAACCAGCACACTTCATTCACAATAGAATGTAAATGCTCGTTTCATTGCCCTCAACTCTCCACTTTCATTTGCACCTAAAATAGTCAAACAGCCTGACTAAACAGCGGTATGACACCAACAAAATTTCACAATCTGGTTGGAGCACAGGCAGCAAGTACAGGTAACAGCACCGTTCTCAGCACCTGGGGAAGATGACTCGGCCTGTTGCTAAAACACTGTGTGTAAAACGGAAAGAACAACTCAATCGATCGCTCAAAAACACGCCAGTAGGTAATAACACAGCGAAAATCTGAGAGGAGTAACAACAGGTGGTTTATAGTACAAAAGGTTTCACAAGTATAAGACTGAATGATGGATCCAAGTCTACTGCTCCACTTTTTCAGCATTACTGATTTTCTCTCTCTCTCTCTCTCTCTCTCTCTCAACCTGTCACGTGCGCGCGCGCCCACACACACACACACACACACACACACACACACACACACTCTCTCCCAGAGAGAGGCAGTGGGATGGGAGAGGGGTGAGGGTGAGGGGTGAGGGGGAGGAGGGAGGGGGAGGAGGGAGGGGGATGAGGGAGGGGGAGGAGGGAGGGGATGGGGGGAGGGGGAGGGGGAGGAGCGAGGGAGGGAGTTGAATAAGTTCATGCTTATGCAGGGTGTATACATGGACAAGAAAAAAAAAAAATTCCCGAATTTTTCCTGGATTCCCCAGTTATACATGCACTTTTTCCCAGGTGAAAATATACTTTTTTCCTGGATGAAAGTACACTTTTTCCAAGTTGAGTGACAATACACTTTCCCTCAGAGCTGTAAAACTTGATGCACAGCAACATGTACACTGCATATTTTCATATTACGGAAATATAAATGTGAATTCCACCAAATACACCACATTAGCTTCCAAAGCACTGAAACTGAGACTGGGATGCGCTTTTATCAGACAATCATAGCTCATGTCATGTGATCAGTCAATGACAGCAGATATTTGGAGCATAGGACATGTGATGTATTCAGCCAATAGCAACATCACTGTGAAGCTGCACAGACACCCAAATAGGCAAAGTTAATGGTTTAAATTAATATACGTACAATACAGCTACAGAAAAAGCTACGCTTTCATACATAATATTGGTCCTTTAAAAATGTTTTGCAGTTTTTTCCAAGGGTGTAGTTAGGCAGCTTCTGGCGAGCACTGCTTAAATTGCAGCAGCTGAATATCTCTAACAAGCATGACCACAAATTTCACTGCTGTGAATTGAACATTTCGTGGGTTATCTGACTGAAAAAAATGTTCTGTCAAGCACTTCGACTTTTCCGTAGAAAAGCCAATCGTGTGCGAAACTGCTCAAGAACTCACCTCACACTTTTTTTTAAGCATAATTATACTTTTTGCCACTGTTACTGCATAATTTGTAATCTATGAAAGAACTAAAACAAATATGAAAAATTAACCTTGAATCTTGGTCTCTTTTAGCATGCGTTATCCTTCAAGGTATATTAAAGACTGGTATGGCTGGTCCTCAAAGTATCAAGCTTTGAATGAGATTCAAATGCTCCACAATTTAAGAAAATTTTTGAACAAGATTCACACACACACACACACACACACACACACACACACACACACACACACACACACTGATTTAAGAAAATTCATCGCACATTCTCACACGTGATGAAGTTCATCTAGCATAAAAGGAAATTTCCTTTGAAAGTAACGTTTCTCAAACCGCAATTCACAACATTTTCTTGTGACCTGTTAGAAATGTAAACAGTTGTGACATCACACTCATTGTAAGCAGATTGTTGTCATGAATCACTGCGTAGTTACCTTCGTAAGGCTTCGGACTCATTTTGTTGTCAACAGATGCTTGTGTGTGCACTGAGTTCTGTTGTTGTGAATGTCGCATTTTCTTCGCAACTAAACTTGTTTGTGTTTTATTGCTACAGTAGAGGGCTAAAGTAAAATTCCTCATTAGATTACCACTTCTTATCAGTCAAAATTACAAAAATTTAACTGAAAACTACAAAAATGAAAAATTCACAGAATTCTAAAAAATACATGTTTTCCCAGATTTTGGGGGCATACACAACCTGTTATGAAGGATATATTGTCATAAGATAAAATTGTTGTAGTACTGTATACTGCAGTTTTAAAGCCCACACTAAATTTCAAGTAATAATCACTACACCATTTAAGAAACAACCGCAAAAAGTCACCTAAACTAAGAAGGTACATGCTCAGAAGGTGAAGACAGCAGAACCTCTGTAAATATCAACTGATTAGGGTGAAAGCTCAGAATAGACTGCTAGGACAAAATCTCAGTAAAGATTGCTCAAGTAATTCCCATCTCTGGAGATTTGGAAACACTGGTGTTGAGGACAAGGGAATGAAAATTAGTGTTTAACATCCCATTGATGATGGAGTCATAGGAGACAGGGCACAAGGTATTATTTGGGGAGGGTTTCAGCCATGTCTTTTCATGGGAAACACCCCACGTGTCCCTTAATCAGTTTGGGGAAGGATACAAACATATTTGCCTAGTGCTGAAAATGTTTGTATCATCCACTGTGTTAGATGGTTCAGTAGCTCTATGTTCCACATTGCAAAAGATCGCAGACTGCACCTTTTACATTGCAGTATCAATAACGTAAGGTTTATGTTCGCACCAGAACAACAATTTTCAGGCAATGAGAAACTAGAAAGAGAAATAACATGAAGCCAATATTAAAAAGCAGCAGACAAAAGAACTGATAGAATTAATACACAGTCAAACAGAGATACACAAAGAAATAACATAGAGCAAAAATTACAAAACTGTGGAGAACAGCGTGACAAAAGAATCTGTGAAATCAGCACAGTACATTACCAAATGGGAAATTGCTATTTGCAGTGCAGGGGATATTTATTTCAAGATAAACAGGAAGAGTGTGATTTCTACTCACATAATAATAATAACGTTGTTCAACAGCTGAGAGGTTTACGAACATGCAAGTGGTACTCCTCTTAAATATAAATAGAAAGCTAAAAGAGTAATGAAGTTTCACACAACTGTCACAGGGGTAGTTCACATTTACAAAAACTTCTAAAACAAGTATGCAACAATAAAAACAGTATCTACCTCTAGGTAAGGCATCAGTTCCTCATCAGCAAGTCTGTCCTTGGGTTGAGATTTCTGGGTTTGGACACTGGAACAGGAATACTAAGTATGGTAACTAATTATGTTAGCAACCAGTAACATCTCAAAATGGCACTTCTTAAAATTGTTCATCTGTAGGTAGCACATCAGTCTACTACAAGCAAATACAGGAAACATATGCAGAGGATTTATGATTTAAAAAATGAATATATACAGGCACACAAAAAAGAAACTTTCTCTCAAAAATTGCACTAGCAAGCATTTTTACAAGCCAAATATGTACTACAGTTTTCACTATTATGAGGTTGTACACAAAAGTTCCTGAAATTTGAATTTTGTATGAAAATGGTTAAGACTACACCGAAATACTTCTTTGTGTTTCCGAATACACTCGTCTCGAATCAGTGTGGATAGTGGCTGTGAGCTGAGTGGTTTGGTCGGTTTTCGGTGAGCGTACTTCCATTATCATGTTTCTATAAGTTTGCGGTTTTTGCATGGTGACACAAACGTAGAGTGTGTCTGTATAAAGATTTATAAATTTGAGACACTGCTGCAGATACACTTCACAGGTTGAAGTTAGCTTTTGGAGATAATGCTTCAGGTCACACACAGACTTACAACTGGTATAAGTGTGTCAGAAACGGACGAACATCAACTGGTGAAGACAGCCATATCGGTTAGCCATCTGCTGGACTTCACAGCAGAACGTGTTTCGAAAGTGAGGGAACTGATTCTTCAAGATCATAAACAGACCATCTGGTACCTCTGAAACTCCTTAGTAATAATTTATGATACATGAAACTAAACTGTCAGGAGAACTTAACACGAAAAGGAATGCGAAGAATTCTGTGCAACAACTGACTTGAGACAATCGGAAGCAATACTGTGCAGAAATCTGCAGAGGACTTACAAACTGTCTGAAGACGGTCCACAGTTTCTTCCAGAGGTTGTCACTCGTGACAGGAGCTGAATTTATGACTACAATCCTGACACTAAGCGGCAATCATTGTAATGAAAAATACCTTCTTCACCAAAAGAATGACCCTGTTTTACAGAACTGGTCATAAAAGTTTAGTCAGCCCATCAGTAAAGGGATCTGCTGAGAAGTTCTATGATATTTGAGGAAGGACATGAGGAGAACATCTACAGCTGGGTATTTCACAATAAAAATGAATGACCGCAAATGCCCAACATTATTCATAGATTTTTGACTCAATTAAAAATGACAGAGAATGGGTAGAAACTTGGCTGACAGAAAAGGAAGCAACAGGAGCACAAATAAAGGAAATGAATTTAGCATACACACTATGGACATCCACATTTTGACTAATGCAAAACTGAGACATTACCAGACAGTCTTCAGATAGCCAAAATGGAAAGAAGAAGAAGGTACCAAGCACTTTAGCAAAGACAGACTTCCAGGGTGCATTTCAGAAGTGGTGGCAATATTGGAATTGGTGAATTCATCTACATGGATACTTTGCAAATCACATTTAAGTGCCTGGCAGAGAGTTCATCAAACCACCTTCACAATTCTCTATTATTCCAATCTCGTATAGCACGCGGAAAGAACGAACACCTGTATCTTTCCGTAAGAGCTCTGATTTCCTTTATTTTATCATGGTGATCATTTCTCCCTATGTAGGTTGATGTCAACAAAATATTTTCGCATTTGGAGGAGAAAGTTGGTGATTGGAATTTTGTGAGAAGATTCCGTCACAACAAAAACGCCTTTCTTTTAATGATGTCCAGTGCAAATACTGTATCATTTCAGTGACACTCTCTCCCATATTTCATGATAATACAAAACATGTTGCTCTTCTTTGAACTTTTTCAATGTACTCTGTCAGTCCTGTCTGGTAAGGATCCCACACCACGCAGCAGTATTCTAAAAGAGGATGAACAAGCATAGTGTAGGCAGTGTCCTTAATAGATCTGTTACATTTTCTAAATGTCCTGCCAATAAAACGCAGTCTTTGGTTAACATTCTCCACAACATTTTCTGTGTGTTCCTTCCAAATTTAAGTTGTTCGTAATTGTAATTCCTAGGTATTTAGCTGAATTTACAGCCTTTATATTTGATTGATTTAGCATGTAACCGAAGTTTAATAGATTCCTTTTAGCACTCATGTGGATGATCTTACACTTTTCATTATTTAGGGTCAAGTGCCAATTTTCGCACCATTCAGATATCTTTCCTAAATTGTTTTGCAGTTTGTTTTGATCTTCTGATGACTTTCGTAGTCGATAAACGACAGTGTCATCTGCAAACAATCGAAGACGGCTGCTTGGGTTGTCTCCCAAATCGCTTATATAGATAAGGAACAGCAAAAGGCCTATAACACTACGTTGGGGAACACAAGAAATCACTTCTGTTTTACTCAATGACTTTCCATCAATTACTACAAACTGTGACCTCTCTGACAGGACATCACAAATCCTGTCACATAACTGAGATGATATTCCATAACCACTCAATTTCATTAGAGGCCACTTGTATGGTACAGAGTCAAAAGCCTTCTGGAAATCCAGAAATACAGAATCGATCTGAAATCCCTTGTGAATAGCACTGAACACTTCATATAAGTAAAGAGCTAGTCGTGTTTCACAAGAATGTTGTTTTCTAAACCCTTGTTGACTGTGTGTCAATAGACCGTTTTAGTCAAGGTAATTCATAATTTCAAACACAATATATATTCCAGAATCCTGCTGCATACCAACGTTAATGATATGGGCCTATAATTAAGTGGATTATTCCTACTTTCTTTCTTGAATATTGGTGTGACCTGTGCAACTTTCCAGTCTTTGGGTACGGATCTTTCATCAAGCGAACGGTTGTATATAACTCCAGTATGGAGCTAATTCATCACTTCCAAATGGGAATACTTTGAAGGCGATGATGCAGAATAATATCTCAACATGAGATAATAGTATTAATTAAAACATTTTGGAAACTTTTGGATATCACTTCATTATCAACAGTTTTTGGTATGGCAAGTGTTAAGAGAAGAATATGTCAGATCCAAGCTTATTACTAAAGAAAATGAACTACAACAGCCCTTATGGTGAAGAAACAAGCAACAAATTACAGCATCAAATAGATGACTGTCAGAGCATACTGTATCAATATGTACAATGATGAGACTGCACATGGAGCTCAAAGACCATGCAGGACATGCATTCTTGTTCAACAGTAGAGTAAATGCTCAGTTACTAACACTACTAGATCAATAACACAAATACTTACAAACGAACTTCCCCAGGTGTAAATAAACGATCTCGATGAAACTTAAGGGGGGGGGGGGGGGGGCGCATGCGTTTAAAGGGGTCAAAAAATGCAAATGTATTTTTTTCATTTTTGCCCAATTTCACTTTAAAGAGGTAAAACACACCATGAAAGATAATTTGGCACAATAAGTTTACAGGCAATATCTTTAAAACCATGATGTATAAAAATGTGCTTCATACAAAAGTTGAAATGTAACTAACATTCTTAAAAAAGTATATAATCAACTGTTGTAATAATTTGAAATTTTACGAAATAGCCCACCACCATTAATTAACTTTACAAAAATAAAAACTTTTGTTACAATATTATGAAAAGAAAAGTTACCACTCACCATACACTGGAGATGCTGAATCACAGACAGGCACAACAAAAAGACAGTCACAAATAAGCTTTCGGCCAGCAAGGTCTTCGTCGAAAATATCTTCGTCAAAAATAGTTCACACACATGCGCGCAACACACGCACACACGCACGCGCACGCGCACACGCACGCACCTGCAGTATCAGGCAACTGAAGCCACGCTGCCAGCAGTAGCATCAAGTGCATGATGGGAATAGCGACTGGGTGGGGGTAAGGAGGAGGCTGGGGCGGGGAGTGGGAGAGATAGTTGGGTAGGGATGGGGGACAATGAAGTGTTACTGGGAAATGCACAGGAACTAGGTGGAGAGACGGTAGGGCAGCTATGTCCAGTCGGGAGGTTAGATGGAGGACAGAGGAGAGATGCGGAGGAGGGGGGGTTAACTGGAAAGGAGAGAAGTAAAAAGACTGGGTGCAATGGTGGAATAAGGGCTGTGTAGTGCTAGAATTGGAACAGGGAAGGGCCTGGATGGGTGAAGACAATGACTAATGAAGGTTGAGGCCAGGAGGGCTACAGAAACGTAGGATATATTGCAGGAAAAGTTCCTATCTGCGCAATTCACAAAAGCTGGTGTTGATGGTAAGGATCCATATGACACAGGATGTGAAGCAGTCATTGAAATGAAGGACATCGTGTTGGGCAGTGTGTTCAGCAACAGGCAGATCCACTTGTTTCTCGGCCACAGTTTGTCGGTGGCCATTCATGTGGGCAGACAGCTTGTTGGTTGTCTTGTCCATATAGAATGCAGTACAGTGGTTGCAGCTTAGCTTGTGACTGGACTGGAGTAGATGGTAGCGAGAGGATGTATGGGACAGGACTTGCATCTAGGTCTATTACAGGGATATGAGCCACGAGGTAAGGGGTCGGGAGCAGAGTTTGTGTAGGGATGGACGAGTATATTGTGTAGGATTGGTGGACAAGAGAGTACCACTGTGGGAGGGGTGGAACAGATAGTGGGCAGGATATTTCTCATTTCAGGGCACAACGAGACATAGTTGAAACCCTGGCAGAGAATATAATTCAGTTGCTCCAGTCCTGGGTGGTACTGAGTTACAAGGGGAATGCTCCACTGTGGCCGGAGGCAGTGGGAAACTGGAAAGATAACGCACAGGAGATTTGTTTTTGTACAAGGTTGGGAGGATAATTATGGTCTGTGAAGGCTTCAGTGAGACCCTCAGTATATTTGAGAGGGACCACTTGTCACTGCAGATGCGGAGCCGCAGGTGGCTAGGCTGTATGGAAGGGACTTACTTCTTGGTACGGAACAGGTGGCAGCTGTCGTAGTGGAGGTATTGCTGGTGGTTAGTGGGTTTGATATGGACAGATGTACTGATGTAGCCTTCTTTGAGGTGGAGATCAACATCTAGGCAGGTGGCTTGTTGGGTTGAGTAGGACCAGGTGAAGCAAATGGGGGAGAAGCTGTTGAGGTTCTGGAGGAATGTGGATAGGGTGTCCTCACCCTTGATCCAGATCGCAAAGGTGTTATCAAGAATTTGAACCAGGTGAGGGGTTTAGGATTCTGGGTGTTTAGGAAGGATTCCTCTAGATGGCCCATGATTTTCCATTGTTTAACTTTTTTTACAACATAGATTACGGAGGATTTCATGCCACATCCATTCTTGTCCAATACCCCTGTCTTCTGAATTACCATTTTTGGAAAATAAGCTGTATACAATATGCTGTCACAGTATTTTCAACATGCACAATTAATACATCTAAGTAATATTTATTTATCTAATTATTTATTTTACCTATTTTTGATTCATGTTTTAAACTGTTATTTTATGTTTTTAACTGGTGTGGTTTTTTCTTCCGTTTAAGATTCCATGTGTGTATTTAGTTAATTGAAAGTAATAAGTAAATCTTTATTACGATAGAAAATCATTCCAATAATGATAATCTGTATAGAAATGAAGGGTTAAGGAAAAGAATTAGGTAAGTCTTGTTTTATAAATTTTACAGAACATTTAGTTAAATCTTTTCATGATCTTTCAATTCTGTAACATTAACACTTATTTTGAAAAATCAGAAACCTTAAGTAATATTCTGTAAATATATAACTATATTACTAAAAAACAAAGATGATGTGACTTACCGAACGAAAGCGCTGGCAGGTCGAAAGACACACAAACAAACACAAACATACACACAAAATTCAAGCTTTCGCAACAAACTGTTGCCTCATCAGGAAAGAAGGAAGGAGAGGGAAAGACGAAAGGATGTGGGTTTTAAGGGAGAGGGTAAGGAGTCATTCCAATCCTGGGAGCGGAAAGACTTACCTTAGGGGGAAAAAAGGACAGGTATACACTCGCACATACACACATATCCATCCACACATATGGTCTTTAAACATGTCTGCTTGTGTCTGTATATGTGTGGATGGATATGTGTGCGTGTGCGAGTGTATAACCCGTCCTTTTTTCCCCCCTAAGGTAAGTCTTTCCGCTCACGGGATTGGAATGACTCCTTACCCTCTCCCTTAAAACCCACATCCTTTCGTCTTTCCCTTTCCTTCCCTCTTTCCTGATGAGGCAACAGTTTGTTGCGAAAGCTTGAATTTTGTGTGTATGTTTGTGGTTGTTTGTGTGTCTGTCGACCTGCCAGCACTTTCATTTGGTAAGTCATATCATCTTTGTTTTTAGATATATATTTCCTACGTGGAATGTTTCCCTCTATTATAACCATGTCCTTACTACATATTTATTCACACTTTTGATGTTACATGTTAAGAAGTTGAGCAAAGTAACTTGTTCAATGAAAGAAGGGGCTGAGCCCATGAATTCAAATAAAGGTAACATTGAATTTTCCTTTATGACTTCACTCAAGAATCAAACTGCATTTAAAAAGCAGTACAAGATTGCGTTTTCTGAGAACTTCAAGCAATATAAAGACTGTCATAACATTTTCTGCTTCCAACCCACAAAAATTTTCCAAATTATGCCTCATGAAAGATGTGTAGTAGGCCTGAAAATACATTCATGTTCAGGAAAAAACAGCAAACCTTGAACTATTAGAGATAGGATGTTCATATTGACAGGACATGTACATTAGTATGGTCTGCAGCAACGATTAGCATTTCAGTCACCTCCGTTCAGCACGTGTCCTGTGCACAGTAGGCACAGGATCCACCACGGTCGCTGATACCTTGTTCTGAGTGTGATGACATCAACACGACTACGGCGCAAATGGCGTCCTGTAGTATAGCCATCTATGCTGCATTCACACGGTTCCAAAATTCAACTGTTGTGGTTGGCATTGGATCACAGTGCTGCATACACTGCTTCACTGTATCCCACACATTTTTGATTGGTGACAAGTCTGGTGACATGGCATGTCAGGGCAAAAGTCTGACATCCTGTGACACCAATAAGGCACCTGTGCGTGCATTAACATGTGGTCATGTATTGTATTGCTGAAAAATGGTGTCTGGGTGCTGTGCAGAGGGTATGACACAGGTCGTGGATGTCATCCACATAGGTCACACTGGTCACAGTGCCCTGGAATACACCAACTGTGATTTGTGGTTGTACCCAATAGCACCCCACACCATAAGACTTCTAGTTGGCACTTAATGTCTTATGTGAATGCAGACACAGTCATTCCATACACCAGCGTTATCTAGCATGTTTCTGCACATTCATCAAAGATGGGTAGAGAAGTGGACGAGGCACAAGTAACCCGTGCTGTAATAAATAGCGACAGACTGTCACCCCTGATAGTGTACGATGTGTTACAATGTTCCACTGCTATGTCATTCAGATGAGGTGTCAATCTTCTTGGGGGATGGTCTGGATGGTATGACCTTATCCGTATAGTCGGTTTCTACCGCCTTCCGTGAACCATTCTGTACATACCCGTCGCACTGCTGAAGCATTTCATCCCACACAAGCAGCAATTTCCTGAATGGATGCATCACATTCTCTTCATCAATAATGTGCCCTCTTTCAAATTCACTGATTTGACAGCACAGTTCTCGCATATGTCTGCGAGGCATCCTGCACGTCTGCTCTAGCCACACTGATCCATTACCTTCAGTTTATAGGGACCACGAGTAGGTGGTGTTGCACCGTGATATCGATGTTGACCACAAACCTGCACACCGACATGGTTCAAATGCTCATCATTTCTGTAGAACGTATTACTGTACATGTCCTTTGTTGAATATGGACATCCTATCTCTAGTCGTTCAAGGCATTCTGTTTTTTTTCTGAACATGAGTGTATAAAGTACAATAATTCTCAACTTGAAACTGTGACTAGTAGAGAGTGAGAGAGAGAGAGAGAGAGAGAGAGAGAGAGAGAGAGAGACAAGCATTGGGTGAGTTCTGTCTATGATGTGTGCTCTAATTGAACGTGTAGGAAGGGGACACTTCATAAAAGTGTAGTTCTTATTTTGGTTGGAACATGAATATCTCTCTCCCTCTCTCTCTCAACACACACACACACACACACACACACACACACACACACACAGGCATGCCAAGCTAACTGTAACAAAATGCAATAAAGAGAGGAGCAATAATAATTTTTAGTCCAATATCCTGTATTTCGCTGTGTGATTTTCGACCGGACATAATTAAAGACACCAGGTTATGGGCGCAGGAAAATGCATACATACAGTATCTGTTTCTGTTCTATGAATTCATTGCCTTTGATCGGAGTTTTATTCGCATGAACTGTGACACTCAAATTCTGGAATCATCACATTTCGCTGGTCTATTGTGGAAAACTTTCATTTTTGTTTTGAACCGAGTATTATAAGTTTGACTTACATTCAGCCTACAAGAAGATGGATAAACTGAAAATGGAATTTTTACAGTCAAATTTCTGGAGACTGTACAACTGTGGAAATATCAGTTGCAAATTATTTTTTGTGCTGCAAAAGTGCTCGATATTGTCGAGGGGAAACCGAGACCTAATGAAGATGGTGAGAGTCAAACCACTTGGGACGACTTAAATGCAAAGGCGATGTTCATTCTATTTACTGCGATGGAATTTGACCAACTGAAATCTGTTATGACATGCACAAATGCAGCAGAAATGTGGGCCAGACTAAAGACTGTTCATTAACAGTGATCCACAGTTAATAAAATGGCCTTGAAGTAGAAATTTTTTGACTACAGAATGTCGTCAACAGAAACAATTGCACAAAACACCAGTCGAGTCAAGTCCTTGGCACAAGCATTAGCTGATATTGGGGAACCTGTTACAGAACTGACAAAATGGCTAAAATTTTGCAATTTTTTCAACTACCTGGGACCGTGTGCTGAAGAATAATAAACTTCTGGTAATTTGACTTTAAGGTTATTGGAAGAAGAACAAAAATTTTTACAATGTGATGAAAACTCAACAGCATTCACAGCAGTTAATGTGGACAAAACACGCAAGTTCAGTTCAATACTGGTAACAACAGTGCGTCTAACATGGTCAGTAGAAAAGATGTCGAATGTTATTATTGTCACAAAAAGGGACGTTTTAAATCTGAGTGCAGAAAACTTTTAGCAAAACTTAATACGAAAACTGACATGTCTGAGCACCATGCTTTTATGGCAGAACATGAGTATGTTTTAGCTCCAGGTTGCGAAAACATCTGGTTAGCTAACAGTAATGTGTCAAAACATATGACATCACACAAAGAGTGATTCAACACATTTAAGCTAATTCAGTCAGATGACTCATTTGTTCAAATTGGAGACAACTTGATCGTCAAAGCAGGAGGCACTGGATCAATTGAAATATTGTTATTAGTTAAGGGCAAATGGCAACTTCGCACTATGGAAAATAAATTGTATATTCCTAAGCTAAAGAAAAATTTATTTGAAGTGGGAGCAGTCACAAAAAGAGGAATGAAAGTTGTTTTTGATGACAAGAGAATGGAAGTTCGCAGTTCAGGTCTAATAGCACCAGGAATTAAGATGGACAATCAGTGTTATCAACTGCTGTTTAAATGTCCAGATGTACTACAGGCAAATCCTGCTTCCCTAAATTCCACCATGGCCTGTCATGAGAGACTTGGCCACATTCATTTCAGTGGTCCCAAGAACATCGTTGATCTGAACTTAATACCTGGTTTCAATATGAAGAAAGGTGAAAAATTTTCATTGTGAACCTTGCCAGTATGGCCTCTGCAACCCTGAGTCAAAGAAAATTACAATCTCCTGCAATGTCTCTTTCAATGAAGAACACACTTATAGCTTCAATATAGAACAAAGATATACTAAATTTTACCTGGGAGACCATGCTGCAGAAGATGTTTAAGAGGTATCTGAACAGGATGATACTGGTGGAACAAATGAAAGAAAATCAAAGGATGAATCTGAGAGAGTGGTCTAATCTGCGAGCACCTGCTCATTTTCGGGACCGAGATATAGCTTGTTCTGCCATTATCTTTGAACCTCAAAATTTTGAAGAAGCAGTGGCATCAAAAGAGTCATCAAAGTGGAAACAGGCAATGGGAGAGAAAATGACATGCTTGAAGAAGAACAAAACTTGGGATCTAGTTCCATTACCACACAACCGCAAGGCAGTTGGATGGGTCTATCGCGTAAAGCAGAATTCTGACAGAAAAATTGACCGCTTTAAAGCTGGATTATGTACAAAAGGTTATTCACAACGAGAAGGCACTGACTATGAAGAGACACTCTCTCTTGTGGTCTGATATGATTCAATCAGAGTTTTATTAGCCATTGCAGCGTACCGAGGTACGGAAATTAGGCACTTTGATGTTAAGAATGCATTCCTGAATGCGGATTTGAAAGAAGTTTACAAGGAGCAACCAAAAGATTTTGCTGTAGAAGTCTCAAATAATGTTTTCAAACTGAAGAAGAGCAGAACTAGATCTCAAAATCTTTTCACAAAGTTCTTCTAACATCAAAAACTATGTACATCCAACAGCTCTACCTGTCCCATCGAGCCTTTTGGGATCACCAGATGAACAAGTTCCTTGTCCTCAAACAAAACAGTTTTTTCACGTTAAACACCCTCTTTCCACACCTTTAAAAGAAACTAATCGAGAGTTTCTACCAAGAATTCAAAAATCTCTTTTTGAGGACACAAATGCTCTTGTGACAGCACTGGAATCTAGTAAACTAACAAGTTTTCTATCCCAGTGCACGAGAAAAATCGTGTATTATTTTAGATTGTTACAGTGGTCAATGTGAAAGGGCAAGGAGCTTTTTCATCTGGCAATACCAAAAAGGTCGACAGGACAGTTACTGCCATTGGACATAAAGGGCATGCGATGTTGGAGAAACTCTGTGATAAGATTTTCAGATTTTGTTCTGTTGAATGATTATGACGCCAATGTCCACTCGAGAAACAATACAATGAAACTTCTGTCACTAGTACAGAACTAATTCTTTCTGACAAGGTTTTCTAATCTACTGAAAAATGTCTGACACAAACCAGGATATTTAGAGGATTGACTACCACAATCTGCAAATCCTGATGAATTTTGTTTCATACTGAGCTGTCTGTCACATGTATTATGTGAAGAAATTTCATTAATTTTACATGAGTGGTGCAAAACAAGTCATGTTTTAAGCATTTCTTTAGATGATCATTACTGTAATGATTTTGTACTGTAATAATGAGATACTTATTTTTTTTAAAATAACAAAATACACATATGTAAAATGGTAAGTTTAAAAAAAAGAACACATGAATTTCAAACATAAAATAAAAATTTTAAAAATGACACAAAAATAATTAAACAAAGAACTAGAACAATAATGACTGTTCAGATATTTTTATTAGGCTTGTTGAAAATACTTCGACAGCACACTGTGTACAATAAATGAAAAATGCTACTTTGCTTTTTTTGTACTGTATTACTCTTATTGAGTTAACAGGTTTTCGGCTTACTAGGCCATCTTCAGACACATTCAGACATTAAATGTCTGAAGATGACCTTGTAAGCAAAAAACTAGTGAACACAATAAAAGTAATACTGTAGAGCAAAAGCAAACTATCGCTTTTCATTTATTATGATGTTGCTCCACCAAGAACTGATGGAAGATTCAGTTAAGACCGTGTATAGTTTATTTTCAAAAAATTTCAGAAGCAAGCTTTATAACACATAGATAGATGCAGCATGAAAGCTTCTTTAACTTACATTGTAACAAAAGTTTTCATTTTTCAAAATTAATTAATGGCGATGGAGTATTTTGTATTACAGAAGTTGATTATACAGTTTTCAAGAACATTAATTACATTTCAACTTTTTACACGAAATACATTTTTTCTATCTCAAGGTTTCAAAGTTATTCCCTCTAAAACTAAAAGGCCACATTACCTTTTGGGGTGTATTTTACCCCTTAAATGTTAAATTGGGCAAAAAGGAAAAAAATATGTATTGCATTATTTTGACCCCTCTACATACATGCCTCCCATCAAGACCGTTTAGTTACACCTGGGAAAGTTCCTTTGTCAGTTATTAATACTCCTAACGCAAGTCTTAAGTTATTAACACAGCTACACTATTTCAAAACACACATCCATTTCTGTCTACAATAAAAAGTGGCATACGAAAGATGAAGCTATTTTAGGATCTCGATGGAAGAATCTGGAAAGACCTCAATGATACAGATGAGATTTGTAAGAGGGTTGTTTTTTTTAAGTAAGGGCCGTTTTTATTTTTTAAAAAAAGATACAAATATTTTTGTAAAAAAACTTTTATTTTCTGATTTTACACACTTTTACCTCTTTTTCTACATAGTTGCCTTGTTTATTTAAGCACTTGTCATACCGTACAACTAAGTTTTTAATTCCCTCTTCAAAGAATCCGGCCGCCTGCTCCGACAGCCAAGAGTTCACGGCCACTTTCACTTCATCGTCGTCATTGAAGCGCTGCCCGCCAAGATGGTGTTTCAGGTACCGGAAAAGGTGAAAATCGCTATGAGCAAGGTCGGGGCTGTATGGGGGCAAGGTCCAAAACTTCCCAGCCAAAAGAATCAATCAAATCCAGAGTCTTTTGAGAGGTGCGAGGCCTAGCGTTATCATGCAGGAGCAAAACTCCTTTTGTCAGCATGCCGCACCTTTTGTTTTGAATTTCTCTGCGGAGCTTCTTTAGAGTTGCACAGTAGGCATCTGAGCTGATTGTCGTTCCTCGTGGCATAAAGTCCACTAGCAAAACACCACGCCGGTCCCAGAACACAGTTGCTTTGGCAGTGTCTGTTTGGCTTTGACCTTGACGGGTGAGGTTGTGTGTCGCCATTCCATCGATTGTTGCTTGCTTTCAGGAGTGATATGGGATACCCATGTTTCATCTCCAGTGACAATTTGACTCAACATGTCATACCCTTCTTCCTCGTAACAAATCAAAAAGTCCAATGAAGTGGCAAATCTCTTCCCTTTGTGGTCCTCTGTGAGGAGTCTGGGTATCCACCGAGAACACAGTTTCTTAAAGTTTAGGTTTTCAGACTCAATTTTGGACAAAACCAATCTTAAAACTTGTGGAAATTCCAAAGAAAGAGTGGAAATTGTGAATCTTCTGTGCTCACGAATCTTTGTTTCGACTGCAGCCACCAAATCATCAGTGATCACAGAGGGCCGGCCTGAGTGTTCTTCATCATGGACGTTTTGACAGCCATTTTTAAACTCTCTTATCCATTGACGCACTTTACCTTCACTCATTGCATTCAAGCCATAAACTTCTGTTAACTGACGATGAATTTCTGCAGCTGATAGGCTTCTCACGGTCAAAAAATGTATCACTGACCGTATCTCACACGCGGCGGGCGATTCAATAATCGTAAACATTATAAAGTAGCACAGCGATGCGTACACGTCAACTACAGAGCTGCAACTTGCATCAGTGTGAATGGGAAGGATGCCGGCAAGTGGCGCGGTGGCTTGTTGCAGCGTCCGCGCGAACTACAGGACTATACGCGCGAACGGACCTTACTTAAAAAACAACCCTCGTAGTTACAAAGACACCACTGGACCACATACAAAAACATAACAACATGGATTCTTTCCCCAACTTTGGAAATCATTGTCTCCATTAAGGAAATTTAGTCCAGGGTTTAGGGGGCAAATACCTAGAGAACTAATGCGAAACAGCTGTTACGAAAGTGACTCAGCAACCTCTACACCTATATGACTACCCTGCAATTCACACTTAAGTGCTTGGCAGAGGGGCCACAGAATGGCTTTCAGACTATTTTTCCACTTTTGCACTCTAAATAGAATTTGAGATAAATGAACGTTTAAGTCTTTCCATGTGAGCTCTGATCTCTCTCTCTCTCTCTCTCTCTCTCTCTCTCTCTCTCTGTGTCTGTGTGTGTGTGTGTGTGTGTGTGTGTGTGTGTGTGTGTGTGTGTGTGTGTATACTGCTGACAAAGGCCTTAATGGCCAAAAGCTTTTTGTTGTGCCTATCGCGACTCAGCATCTCCGCTATATGGTGAGTAGCAACTTTCCTTCTCTGGTATTGTAACATACAAATATGTAAAACAAATAATTGTGGCAATACATACAGCACATAATTGAATCATCACCGAAACAGGTAAAAGTTGAGAGAGCACTGACATGTGTCACGTGCATGCATCATTTTTGCAACAGACCAAACCATGTTATACATATATTTGCGACAAATACACGTTACTAATAAACAGATGAGTCCATTTTATAGGCAAATGGACCCAGAACGATTGATGCGAGTACAATGGAGTAACCTGTTTATTCCTATTAAGTATTTGTTACATATTTGTGCACACACTCACACATTTTACTTAAATTTTAATGATGATGCAAACGGTATGCAGTATGTATTGTTTTGCACTCAGCCTCGCGCACAGTAGCCGGAAACATATGGTGATGTTACACTAAACAAATAGAGAGCTGACTAAGGAAAGCACTTCGCACTGTGGAAGATTTCAAGACAGTTGTGCATATACTATCAAGAGTTTCCAGCACATCCTTGTGAAATATCACAATAAAAACTCACAATACATTGACTGAGACGCCCTCACTCCCAGGTGCAACAATATTGTGGTTGACTTATACGTATACGGTTCATTTTTGTTGGTATCACTTTATATTGGGTACAAGGCTGAAACCAACTAGCTGAGATGAAATAATACACCACCTTACTTTAGACTGAAATGGCCTAGGGGGACAAAAGATTTTATCCTTTGTAATTTTTGGAGGCTATGACACTCAGGAGAAAGAAACTAACTGAGTAATCATATCAGTTAAATACCCACTGTATGTCCCTCAACAGCCGAAAACTCTCACATCACCCAGAAAATATTTAAAAACATTTTGGAGTTCATCTTGAAAAGAGCTAAATCAATCTTAGAACCGAGATTATGTTACTGTAAAAAATAAACTCACAAGGAATTTGTACGGAATATAATTATTTTACAAAAATTAAAATTTTATATTTCATTAGGATGATGAAATTGCTTACGAGTGCACTTTTAATGTGCAAGAGTCAGATAAAACTACAGGCACCTCTCCACACCAGAGCCCACATTTCGTCCCTTGTAACTATACTCACTCCAGAAATTTGAAGAAATGGACAAAAAGAAGGGAATCCACATTGCACGAACAGGTCATGGCTTAAATAACGTTATTTGCAGATTTTGAGATGGCTCAAGGCTTCGCATGCAGAAATGTGTACCGAGTTAAAAAGGTTAACAAACAGAAAAAATTAATAAATAAGTGGCTGACTGATCAACCATCACTTGCAAAATGCAATGCAAGCCTACAATTAAGTGCACACTTTCACTACTGTTAGGTACTCCAGAATTAGTTTTGCAAATGTTAACAATGTTACACACAATGCACCAAGGATAACTGCCTGATCGGAGGGGCTCAGCTTGGGATATTCACCGGCACCACTGTCTTCTGCATACTGGATGCGGTTCAACCGGACATCGTCATCAAGTTGCAGGTCCTGCAGCAAAATGAAATGCAAAGTCATCTCTGATACAAAAAATATAATAATTAAAAAAACATTGCAGGGTTTGAAAATATAATATAATTGGATAGATAAAAAATGTGTGCAGTGGCACGAGAAAATGCGTCTAAAAGTTAAGGGAATGTGCAAGCTTTCAGAGCCAGTGGTTCTTTCTTCTGGCAGATGGGTTGAAGGGGAAGGAAGAGGGATAAAGAAAAAGGACTGGCGAGGTTTAGGAGATGGGGAGAGTTACAGAAAAGTTCCCCGGAACCCCAGGTCAGGGGAGACTACCTTGATGGCACGAGAAGGGAAGACCGATTGTTGGGAACTGCACCAGATGAGATTTTAAAACATAAGAGCTTAAAGGTGTGTATGGTCTGATCAGGATATTGTGAAGATAGGGAGGGTAAGGGGACGAAAAGCTATTCTCGGTGTGGTAGGCAAACTGTCAGAATGGACCAACAACTGGCCAGACTTCATTTCAAAAAGCAACAACAGGCCAGACTTCACCTCAAGAAGCTATCCTACCTTCTCCTAAACTACCTCAACAGGGGCGTTTCCACTCCTACCTTCTCCGAAAATACCTCAATAGTTGTGTTTGCGTTCCTGTCCCTCTCCAGCTACCTAAACAGCCACACTGTCAACCACCACTCCTCTCCTACAACCCGAGTTTCGGCAACCTTCTTAACTCTCAGATGGTAACATCTGTCTCGTAGGCGGGTATAAAATTTCTTTGCGTTTAGTTGACACATGTCCACTGCTAATTACATCTGATATTTCAGCTATGCTTAATTTGTGAGCTGACATTGTTATTGTGTGGATGTTACTATTTCATTGCCACAATAGTACTGTTTTATTCATTCACATCCATCAGCCACATTGTCTCACAGACAGATGTTACTGCAAATTACAAGCGTTTTCCTTCATCTGATATTACGTTAAAAAATATGTTCTTCGTCCTATGCTCCCTCCGTTTCAGATATCCCATTACTACAGATAGCTCCTAGTGGAGGGATACCTCACACGTCACAAAGAAGCAAAAGAATGGTGCAGCTGGCCTTTGAGATTCCAAACTTAATGGATGATCTCAGAAAAACTATTTAAAATGGTTTTTGGCAAAGAGCAGAGAGATTGTGATGAAAAAAAAAGGAAAAGAGTGACACACAAGAATAAAGGAAAAGACTATCGCTACTGACCCTACACAGAGAAAGATGGCATACGAGTGCTTGGACTGTGGTAAGCCCAACTGATTACAGTGTACCATGAAAATATGTAACTTGTATAGAAAGTTTGTAATTTTTTACTTGTGTGTGTGTGTGTGTGTGTGTGTGTGTGTGTGTGTGTGTGTCGAGGTATCTGTGAAAACATGTCAATGCTCTATACAACAGCCTCATTACGCACCACTCTCTGTCAATGAACTCACCACTCTCTCTGTATTTTTCCCCCACTCTGCTCCTCTCCTTTTTCTGTTCCCAGTCCCCCACCCCTCCCCAATAGCCTCCTGATGCTGCACCTAGTATTTTTGCATTGTCACCTACTGGTCCCTGCACACTTCACCAGACAGCACTCTTCTATTCCCTGATCCATACCCTGCTATCACTCCCTCTTCCCTGCCTCACTACCGATTGCTGCTTTTCCTCGATGCAACAGTTGCAGTCTGGCCAGAGTGGAAAGAGATTGGGGACACAAGTGTGATGTGTGTGTGGTGTGTGTGTGTGTGTGTGTGTGTGTGTGTGTGTGCTCATTCCTCTTCTGAAGAAAGTTTTGACCAAAATTATTTTTGTTGTGCCTGTCTGCAATTCAATGTAGCAATCTATCCTTTCAATAATTGTTCATTTGGAAAACTAATATTTAATTTTGCGACTTTTCCACAACATTAATCAATCCTTACACCATTTCATGTGAAAAACTGATACTTTATTTTCACAAATTTTATTGCAATCTACGATTTAAACACAATAAACATATTAATATTACATTTTAAATTATTGTTTATTTTTGAAATTCACTAAAGTGGGCACAAAATGCAAAATTTGGTCATCTTAGCCTCTCGGACAGATGTTACTGTTAGTGCCAATTTTTCACATCACCACAACCTTAGAGAGCAATGGTAGCTGATGATACACAAACCAGCCACAACAGTACACATTTTCAACCTCTCATCTCACACCCTCTCCCATCCTGAATTGTCTTTATTATCCACAGGTCTCGCTTTCAGTTCTAAACCTGCATTTAATAATGTTGTTCGGGCTACGGACCCACTTTCCATCAAATGTAATGTGAACTCGAAATATCTCTTTGCAACCCAATCCACCTTTTCAACAACAAACCTAGCATCGAACCCTGCCTCGAGGAGTTCTGACCACGATCCGCATTTGATCCACCACCAATACCCCAAAATCACACATTCCAAGAATTCCTAATATCCAGCACTACTTCACAACCCTTTCTCAGATCTCCACAACATGGCCCTAACCTATCCTCTGCAGCACTCCATGCTCTCCACTCCTTAAAACTGATGACTCCAATGTTATCTACCCAGACAAGGACTCTACCACTGCGATACTTCAGTGACGGGAGTAAATCAAACCTCAGGGCCCTCGAAAGAACTAATGCCTCAATCTATAGAACGACTTATTCCGCTTGAACTACACACTCCCACTTTTTACTTTCTTTGTAAGATCCACAAATCCAATACCCAGGCTGTCCCATAGCTGTTGGCTTCAGAGCACCCACTGAATGTATATCTGCTTTAGGTGATCAACACTTGCAACCTACAGTACAATGGCTTCCCTTCCATATTAAAGACTCCAAGCATTTCTTAAATCGCCCCACTCCCATCATACACCTTGTGTGCCACCACTGATGCCCCTCTGTCTATACCAGCATCACCCACGTATGTGGCCTACCTGTTCCTGAACTTTACCACAACCAGGACTCACCTGATTCCACACATATGACATCATTCCTGCTTGCCTTAACCAACTCCATACGTAAAACAACTACTTTGCCTTTGAGAGGCAGATATACAAAAAAATTAGGGGGGGCTGCCATGGGGACCACAAGGCTCCTTCCTAAACTAACTTTCTCATGGGTAACTTAGAGAGGGCTTCCCTGGGATTCATAAGCCTTCATCCTCTGGTTTGGTTTAGTTACACTGATGAAATCTTTCCATATGGACTCATGATGCAGCGGACCTGTTAAAATTTTAGGGTACTCTCAAATACAATATTCCGATTAAGTTTTGTATGGCCCTATTCCGAATCCCGTGCCACTTTCCATGATGTTGACCTCATTCTTGCTGTGGGTCAGCTATACAGTTCTGTTCACATTAAACCAACTAACAAATTCCGCAGATAGGAAATGGTATCACAACACGTTCTTGTTTCTCGCTACCAAGCTGGCCTTAATTTTTGTTAATTTCTGCGGCCTAGCATTGCTTTTCACTAACTATACCTTTGTTCGCACTCTGTTAGATTTTTTATATCTTCTTTTACTGTCCCGTTTACCCTGCCCCTCCGTCCATGGCTCGTAATGCACATAGCTTTCCTGTCTTATTAATTCTTGTATTAACCTTTCTTCCATCTTTATATTCTCAGGTTTTAAACTCACAGCTGGTGCAGTCACCAACAATCAGTCACCTGTAAGTCTCCACTGACCCTGAGATTCTGGGACACTTTTGCAAAGCTCTCCCCATATCCTAACCCACACCAGTCCTTTTCCTTCATCCATCTCCTTTCCCTTTCAACTATTCGGGCAGAAGGAGTCAGTAGCTCTGAAAGCTTACACATTTCCTTAACTTTCAAGGAACACAAATACAATGACCAGACCTCTTTGGAGTACACACAGTATACAATTAGTAACACAAATTTAACATGGTTGACAGTATTTATTAAATATTTCACAGTCTGAATGATGACGTGTCTTACTTTTGCCTGATTACATATTATCAGAGTTGACTTCTTTCAGCGATGATTTAAGAATAAAGAAATTACAATTAGAAGAACAAGTGAGCATACCTTTGGTAGGCGATCAGCCAACTCTTCCGAGCTCAGGCCACTGATCCCATCACCTGAAGGCTGTTCTGTTGCTTCCAGCTCAACTTTTAGAGTCAGCTGAGCGAGCTCCTTTTCTTGATAACGGGTTCTTTTTCCCATAGCACCTATGCAAAAGACCAATCTCTAATAAATGTTACATTTATGAACAATCTCATGTGTGCAAAGTGGAACAGGAAAGAGTTGGGGTGTGGGGACACAGAGTGCGGAGAAGGGAGAGGGGAGGGAGGGGGGGGGGGGCTGTTATAAACAATTATATACTATATACTGTTACAAGAAAGGCGACTACAAGTACGATCAAAATCAGTTTTCCATCAGGATGGAAACAGCTGAGTAGGAAATAATATGAACAAAGGAAGGATCATTAGAGACATAACACAAGCTCGGACTGCAAATAGGAATCGGTTGTGCCCTTTCCAAAGGAACCATGCCAGCTTTTGCTTGCAGTGATTTAGGGAAATTATGGATAACCTAAACCTTGACGGGCGGATGCAGATTTGATCTGTAGTCCTCCCGAGTGCGAGTCTCGTGTGTTAACCATTGGTCCACCTCGCTCGGTAGAAATAATATGAAGTGACACAGAACTATCCTCCACATGTATGCTGATAGATTCTGTAGTTGCATACCTACTTTTAAATCAAACTTTCTCCTTAATATCTGCTAGCAAATTCTTTTTCCTCCTCTTCCTCCACGTAGAGCCAATACCCCCTCCCCCTTCTCTCTCTCTCTCTCTCTCTCTCTCTCTCTCTCTCTCTCTCTCTCTCTCTAAATTTGCAGCCCTTTTTTACATGGATTGTCACACTCCGCTGTTGGCTTTTTAATTTACTTTTTACTCCTGCTACACGCCGTATCCCATTTATCTCTCTACTTACAGTTTGTGCCTTCCTTCTTTTTCAACTCTTCTGACCAGTTACAGATACTCGGACTCTTTAATCAGACCTGATGCTGGTACTTCACTGTCATATTCCCCTCTCATGTTGCTCTAGCCTCCCGTGTCATCTCTTAATCAGGTCTCGAACGACTTTCCCACCATTCTCTTATCAATGTATCACATTAACTGACATAGAGAAAGTTTTGACGGAGTAGACTGGAAGATGTCATTTGAAGAACTAAATAAAATTGGAAAATAAAAGATCAATTCTCAATGTATCCAAGAATCAGAGTGCAGAAATGGATATCAACACTTTAACAAAAAGAACAGAATATGATAATGCAAGGAACCCTGTGCTTGTAGGGAGGGGGTGGGGGTATGGGCGGGAGGGGGGGACCAGGGAGCTTACAAATTGGAGAGGAACACAAAGGGTTGAGTATAGCAAGCTAGTTCAAATGGATGTGTTTGCAGCAGAATAATTAACAGCGTTCACTACCATTTGCTCACATATTACTGTGTCAGCTAGTGACGAGTGAAGATTTTATGTGAGAGACATGAGGGAGGCAGTGTGTACAAAGGTTACTATCCCTCACAAACTGTACAGCCTACTGTTTGGTTACAAGGAATAGTTACTCACGTGAGAAATATGGCTATGCAGCAAAAGTATACTATCAGAATGGTGAGGGTCTGGTGAAAACGTGGTGTGCCTTTCAGCCACCATTTAAACACAAGTGTTTCATCAGATTATAAGATAAAAATGAGGTCTAGCAAACTGAGTTCATGTATATAATAGGCGGTGGGAGAGCAGACGCTGTTAGGACTGAATGTAACTCGGTCTTCTGTGTGGAGTATGAGACTAAGGTTGGTCAGTATCCAATAAAACAATACCAATCGTCGTTATTTTGGTTTTATTTTCAGGCTAACAGTTTCAATGATATACTACATCATCTTCAGGCCTGCTGCTGTATTTTGTAACACGAAGGTTACTCGATTGAAGCAGACCTGAAGATGACATAGTGTATCATCGAAACTGGTAGCCTAAAATTAAACCTAAATAACGGCGATTGGTATTGTTTTATTGGACTGTTAGGACTGCTGAAAATGTAATAGCTGCTCAACAGGCAATGCTTAGAAGTCCATTTCAATTAACCAGATAACATACCGTACACCTCGGAATAAGTGACACACGGGTGAGAAGGATCATCTGTGAAGGTGTTAGTTTTCATCTGTATAAACTTCAGGTGGTGCAGTCTCCTTAATGTGGGTGATTATCAGCAACTAGATGCTCAGGTTTTTGGGTGAAAATCGTGCCCAAGTTGACAACGCGTGAGAGAGTGACAAGATGCATTTCCCTCTCTCTCGTTTTGTCAATAAACAGAACTTTCGTGTATATTCAGTACTGGAAAACTTCAGGACAAATCGCCCCACCATCAGTAAGCCGCAGAGTGACATGCAATTATGCCAAATGGCACAATCGAAATTTTTAAGCGAGTGTGAAATATCCACTTGTATTTGTTTCCCTCAGTTCCTCTTTAGACGGTGTATTAAGAGTACATGTACAGTGGAGGCCCCCAGCCGCCCTGCAGCCTACTGACCACAGCAGCGGCAGCAGACTGAATAGATTGCGCACGGAACTCGCACGGTGGAATTCGACACTGACCGACAAGCTCCAGCGTGAGCCCGGCCCGCCCGAGTGCGGCGAGCAGCAGCTCCTTGGAGCGCAGCACCTGCCCGAAGTGGAGCCAGATGAGGGCCGACTCGAGGGGCAGCAGCACCCCTGCGATACCGCCCACCAGCGGTCCCGAGCTCGCTTCCGCCACCTTGCCCTCGAGCAGCGACACGAGGGAAGCGTGCAGTGTGGGGGACGCCTCCTCCAGGACGCGCTGGTGTGCCACCAGGTAGCGCATCAGCCACCACGGAGTCGTCTGCAGAGCAAAATCGCATTCTCGTCAATTCCGTGGCATTCGACATAGAGGACTCGAGCTGTAAATTAATTTGTTATAAAGTGTGGAGGTTAATTTCGTATAATTTTCCTCTCAGTGGTGTTTGTTGTTCACTTTATTTGCAACTGATATTCAAACCTTTTATGGCTTCAGTTTAGGGTACTTAGACACAGTTACCAAAGTGGTATACATCTGGAAGTGTACCTCTGTTGACGTATATTATGGTAAATATTATATTCTTCGCGATTTTAGTTGGAGAAACATTAGGCCATGATCTAAGGTATTTTCTGTACCCAAGTTTCATCTCCTAAAGCAACAGTCATCCTCAGAGGCTAGGAGTGCATTATATTGACGAAGTGTTTAAACTGACAAGAAAGATGCACGAATATTTGAACACTGCAAAGGTCTTACACCCACTATTCAACCACCGGGATACATTATCTCTTGCAAGTGCAGTCGAGATGTACATAAGTATCACTAAATGAAGCAGTAACACCCAATTAAAACATACAAGAGCAGCTGTCATCTGGGCAACATGGGAAAATCAACAGTAGCAGACCATCTACTGGGAACTGACAACAGCTAGTAAGATACTCTGACACTAGGTTTATCGAGGTGCAATCATTACTATGCCAGGATGTACCCAAGGCAACGTCTGTTGTTCGAATTTCAAAGCACAAAGGGCTCTGCCCGTCTTGACTTCAGAATGTGCTAGGGGTTTTGTGAAAATTGGATTTGCAGAAAAGTGTTTGTGTTTTTCATGTAAATGTTTATTTTTAGTGTTTTTGCTCCCTAAAGTGGTACGTAAGGGTTAATTTTGGGTGTTTGTGAGGAGTTTCAGAGGGGTTCTTGGCCTAAACTTTGTACTAGAAAGAGGGGTGGAGTTTGTTTGGCATATTCTGTCCATCAATGGTGGGTTGGTGTTCAGGGAGTTTTAGCTTTTTCCTACATAATGTGTAAATAGTGGATTGACCTAGTAGGTAGTGTGTGTGTGTGTGTGTGTGTGTGTGTGTGTGTGTGTGTGTGTGTGCGCGCGCGTGCGTTTTGGTTTGGAGACATTGTAGGTGTACGATGTTTGAGTCTGGGGCCATAGACCTTACTTAGAAGCATACTCTCCGTACCTAAATCTGTCACAGAGTCATGCAAAAGCAGATCCTGTCCATCAACGGTGAGTTGGCAGTCACTGAGTTTTAGTTTGGTTGTAAACTATACCACCTACCATTTTTTTTATTTATTTTAATATTTTATTTATCACACCATTGTGTAATTTTGTCAAGGTGCTGTTGCAGTTACTTCTGTACGGATAAAAGACTGTGCAAGCTCTGTAGATAGCAGTATCGTCAGCAACTATGGCGTATAGGACAGGACCTAAGACCGAACTTGGCAGTACACCTGCCTCATCAGCCATGTCTGGTTGCATCATATTACATTTCTTATGAAAAACTGACATCCTGTAAGAAAAGAATCAAAGGTCCAGATTATATGCCATGGGCATCCTAACTGATCTACTCAGCAGATGATCAGGCCACATATTTTTGGCTCACTGAAGTGTACAAATTCTGTTGCTGAGCTTGTTTTTCTTATCCGATTCACTTATCCAATTACTACTTTTCACTCTCTTCATCACTGATGATGTAAGTTCACAATTGTGACAGAAAAGAGAGACCACGGGAATTTAAAACAACTTTAACACAACACAAGGACTGCAGTTAGACAAGTTGTGATCTTTATTGCTATATAAAGCAAACAGTGAAAGCTCTTCTGCTCTACAAGCTCTGTAACACACGTCTGTGCAACTCCATAATTCGTGGCTGCAGTCTCATGACACCACGACTCGACCTTTACAATGTTACATATAATTAATTTGGTTGATGAGCTTGTTTGAGAGCAAATATCATCTTACAACATCTTATAACTTCTGAGGATATGGTTGGTTGGTTGGTTGTTTGAGGTTAAAGGGACCAAACAGCAAGGTCATCAGTCCCTTGTTTCAAATAGACTCCATTCTGCTAACGGGACATCTCAGAAAAGTCAGAACAATAAAACGGAAAAAGGGGAAACGTAAAAGGGCAGTCACGTTGTCAATAGTAAAAACAAATGAGGGAAGTTGGCAAGAGAACGAACCCAACACTATGCTGAAGCAGCATAGGCAAGGCCACCTGTGACTTAAAAGGTACAACTGCTATAATGCAGAAAGTACGTATGGGAATAGAAAAACTAACCAAGCCTTAAAAAGAAGAGGTAAAAACAGAGTAAAAGGGAAAGAAAAGAGGATTCCGGTCAGGGAGGTGAATCGGGAATCTCTGAACACTGCCTACAGTGGGAGACACCCCAACACTCACCGCCCTGCCCCAACACCAGAGGGAGATTAAAAACTTTAAAACTGAGAATAAAAACCACTCTCCCGGAGGAAACCTAGAACCAGAGAGACCATCCGGTAATCGTCAGCCAACATCAAAGGTAAAGTGTGGGGGAGTGTGTACTTAGCACGCAGAGCCAAAAGAAGGGGGCTTTCAACCAAAATGTGGGCCACTGACTGGAAGGCTCCACAACCACATAGCGGGGGTGGCTCATCACGCAAAAGGAAACCATGGGTCAGCCTGGTGTGGCCAATGTGGAGACGACACAGGGTGGTCGAGTCCTTGCGGGAGAGGCGAAAGGAAGAACGCCATGGGCCTGGATTCACCTTAATGGCACGAAGTTTATTAGACAGTGGAGTAGCCTCCCAAGAATTGGCCCATGACTGTGCAAAGTGGGATTTGATGTGAAGCCGTAAATCCGCTGCAGGAGGGGTTACAGAAAACGGGGGGGTAAGTAACTGCTCCCCCAGCCAAACGATCAGCGAGCTCATTACCCGGGATACCCACATGGCCCGGGACCCATAGGAAGTCAATGGAACAAGCAGCACGGTGAAGATCAGCGAGATGGTCATGGATGGCAGAGACCAAGGGATGGCGCGAAAAACACCGGTCAATAGCAAGAAGGCCACTCATCGAGTCCGTACATAACAAAACGCGGTTGTGTTGGGATTGTTTAATAAAGGTAAGGGCCCGGGAAATTGCCATCAATTCCGCAGTAAACACCCCACATGAGGGTGGCAGTAGATGATTTTCCGTTCCAACAAAGGACGTGAAGGCATACCCAACATGATCAGCAGATTTAGAGCCATCAGTGTAAAAAACAACAGCATCCCGAAACTCCCATAAAATTTGGCGGAAAAAGGAACGGAACACCACCGGGGGGATGGAATCTTTCGGACCGCGGCGGAGATCCATCCGAATTCGAGGCCGAGGAACTAACCAAGGAGGGGTGGAGGGGAGGGAGCGAGGAAGACAGGACAAAGAAGGAAGCCGAAAATCACGGTTAAGAGACGCAAGGCGCAGTCCAACCGGTAAACCCGCCCGAGGGCGGGAGTCAGGCGGGCGACGTCCATGGTCTGGGAATAGGATAGAATAGGAAGGATGAGTGGGAGAAGAACGGATAGTAAGGGCATAAGACACCAGAAGCTGGGACCGCCGAACAGAAAGGGGGGGGATCCCAGCTTCAACCAGGAGACTATCAACAGGGCTAGTAGGGAAGGCACCGGTGGCCAAACGGATACCACGATGGTGGACCGGATCCAGCACGTGCAGCGTGGAAGGAGCAGCTGAACCATAAACTTGACAACCATAGTCCAAACGTGACAGAACTAGAGCACGATAAAGACGGAGGAGGAGGGAACGGTCCGCACCCCAAGAGGAGTGGGCAAGGAAGCGAAGGACATTGAGTTTACGGAAACATCCTACCTTCAGGAGTCTGATATGGGGCAGCCAAGTGAGCTTGTTGTCGAAAAGAAGACCTAGGAAACGAAACTGTGGAACCACAGGCAATCTTTGTGCAGCGAGATAGAGCTCTGGATCAGGGTGGACCGTAGTACGGCGACAGAAGTGGACCACCCGCGATTTTAAAGGAGAGAATTGAAACCCGTGTGAGAGGGTCCATGCAGAGGCACGCCGTATAGCCACCTGGAGCTGCCGTTCTGCAGATGGCATCGAGGAGGAACTAACCCAAATGCAGAAATCATCCACATACAGGGCAGGGGCAACCAAGGGACCGACAGAGGCCACAAGTCCATCGATAGCAATGAGGAAAAGAAGGGCACTCAAGACAGAACCCTGTGGGATGCCCGTCTCCTGGGTCCGTGGAGAACTAAAAGCAGTACCAACTCGAACTCTGAATGACCGATGGATCAGGAACTGGCGGATAAAAATCGGGAGTGGGCCCCGAAGACCCCACTGATGAAGGGTTAGTAAGATGTGATGGCGCCAGGCCGTGTCATAGGCCTTGCGAAGGTCAAAAAACACTGCAACCAAATGGCGGCGCTGGGAAAAAGCCTGCCGAACTGCGGATTCCAAGCGAAGTAAATGATCGATTGGAGATCGTCCCTCTCGAAAGCCACACTGGTAAGGGGACAATAGATCCCGAGATTCGAGGACCCAAGTGAGCCGACGGGCTACCAGCCGTTCAAGTAACTTACAACCAACATTGGTCAAACTAATTGGCCGATAGCTGTCAACAGATAGGGGGTTCTGACCAGGTTTAAGGACAGGAACCACAATGCTATCCCTCCACTGAGAAGGGAAGTGACCCTGGAGCCAGATACGGTTAAACACCCGAAGAAGATGGTGCCGTTGTGGAGCACTGAGATGTTGAAGCAGCTGGTTATGAATGGAATCTGGGCCAGGGGCCGTATCGTGAGAAGAAGATAGAGCAGAAAGAAATTCCCATTCAGTGAAAGGTTCGTTGTAAGATTCTGACTCACAAGTGGTGAAACATAAGGTGACAGCTTCAGCCTGCTGTTTTTGATAAAGGAAAGCAGCTGGATAGGAGGCCGACGCTGATGCCACTGCAAAATGGGTCGCAAGATGTTCTGCGAGAACTAATGGGTCCGTACAAATGCCATCTGGGAGGTGAAGGCCTGGGAGGGTGGACTGCCGATGGCAACCTTGGAGAGAGCGAAGTGTAGCCCATACCCGTGACAGAGGGACAGTGGAACCAAGGGAAGAAACAAATCGTTCCAAACATATCCGCTTGCTCTGTTTGATTAAATAACGGGCTTTAGCGCGAAGGCGCTTAAAGGTAGAAAGGCTGGCTACAGATGGGTGCCTCTTAAAGTGTTGCAAAGCTCGACGGCGATCACGGATGGCAATGGCAATGGCCGTACTCCACCACGGGACTTGCCGACGACGAAATTGTCCAGATGAGCGCGGGACAGCAAGGTTAGCAGCGCGAACAATCGCGTCAGACACGTCACGTAGGACGTCATCAATACAACCCGACAAAGAGGGAGAAAACTCGACCTGTGCAGTATATAGAGGCCAATCGGCGCGGTGGAAAGACCAACGAGGTAACCTCTCCATCGGGGAGCGGGAAGGGAGCGTGATAATCAACGGGAAATGGTCACTATCACAAAGGTCGTCATGTGGCGACCAGTGTAATGAAGGGAGGAGAGAGGGAGAAGAAAGAGAAAGATCAATGGCAGAAAAGGTACCATGACCAGCACTGAAATGAGTAGGGGAGCCATCATTAAGAAGGCACAGGTCGTGGTCTGCAATAAATTGGTCTATAAGAAGACCTCGTCTAGATGGAAAGGCACTGCCCCACAAAGGATGATGAGCATTAAAATCCCCAAGGAGGAGGAAGGGAGGAGGAAGTTGCTGAAGAAGGGTGGTTAAGGCAGCAGGTGTAAGAGTCCTGTCAGGAGGGAGATAAAGATCGCATACTGTGACTGCAGAGTCTAAGTGGACCCTAACAGCAACCGCTTCCAATGTAGTTTGGAGAGGAATCCACGTGCTAGCAATGTCTGTACGGACCAACGTACAAACGCCACCAGAAGCCCGCAAGGGTCCGACCCGATTTCGACAGAAAACACGGAACCCACGGAGGGTCGGTGAGTGAGCATCAGTAAAATGAGATTCCTGGAGAACCACACAAGCTGCTGAGTAGGACGAAAGAAGGGATTTCAATTCCGGAAGGTGACGATAGTAGCCATTACAATTCCATTGGAGAACCACAGAACGATGGTTTAAATGAGGGCTGAACACGCTAAATCCAGTCATACTGCCGGGTCCCCACCCGTCACCGACAAGGAGGGGGCGACATCCATAAACGACAGGTCAGAATCCGGTTGTGAAGTCGGGGAAGGGACCTCCGGTGACACCAGAGGCTCTTTGTCCCGGGACTTATGTTTCTTCTTCTTTTCAGGCTGAGATCGAGGAGGGCTGTGTGGCATAATGGAGCCAGCTGCAGCAAGATCAGGAACAGAAAGAGACCGGGCGACCTGGGGGCCGATAGACCGCGGCTCTCGCGGTCGCCGCGCTGCAGCAGACCTTTGACCTGGAAGGTGCCGGGAAGGGGCATCCCGGGAGAGGCGCCCTTGACCGGCAGACGCCGAAGGAGTGGGACACTTCTCCGGCTGGGGAGGGGGAGCAGCGCCCAGAGGAGAAGGTGTGGGAGCCGCAGGGGAGGGGGGGAAGGAGAGGGGTCCGGGATGGGGGTAAGGAAGGGGGAGGAAGGGATGAAGATGTAACCAAGGCGTAACTAGATGTCATGGACACAGGGTGCAATCGCGCATATTTCTTACGGGCCTCTGTGTAGCTTAAACGATCAAGGGACTTATACTCCTGTATCTTTTTTTCTTTCTTATAGACTGGGCAATCTGCTGAACGTGGAGAATGACTACCATGACAATTTACACATACAGGAGGGGGAACACAGGGACTCCCCTCATGGAGTGGACGTCCACAGTCACCACAGAGAGGGTCCTGGGAACAGCGAGAAGACATGTGGCCAAAACGCAAGCACTTAAAACACCGCATAGGAGGTGGGATGTACGGCTTCACATCACAGCGATAGACCATAATCTTAACTTTCTCAGGAAGGGTATCCCCTTCAAAGGCCAGGATAAAGGCACCAGTATCAATACGATTATCTTTAGGACCCTTCTGAACGCGCCGAACAAAGTGAACACCCCGCCGTCCGAGATTGTCCCGAAGTTCCTCATCAGTTTGAAGGATGAGGTCTCTGTGAAAAATCACACCTTGTACCATATTTAGAGACTGGTGAGGGGTAATGGACACGGGTATTGTGCCAAGATGGGTACAGGCACGAAGGGCCGCAGATTGGGCAGCCGAAGCAGTTTTTATCAGCAACGAACCTGACCGCATCTTGCTCAGGGAGTCCACTTCGCCGAACTTGTCTTCAATGTGTTCCACAAAGAATAAAGGTTTGACACTGGTGAAAGTATCTCCATCAGTCCTGGTGCAAACTAGATAACGGGGGAAAGGTTTTGCCCCTAGACGACGGGCCTGACCCTCCTCCCAGGGGGTAGCCACGGAAGGGAAGGCCGAAGGGGCAAGAGAAGCAGCACTTGAGGAATCAGTACCACGCAGAGAGACGGCCGCAGAAGAGCGGCCAGAGTTTTGGACCCGTATGCGTTTCATCTGCATAGCGTCCGCCCTGATACCACCCACTCCGATCAGGGGCTCTCCTCACGGGCGCCACCCAGCCACAGCAAGGGCCGTCTGGCACGGCGGCCATTGCCGGGAGTTCCGATGCTCCAGGATGACGAGCAACCACTCCAAGGCATGCATGAGGAGGTCACAGCACAGGTATCAGAAGTGTGATCCCTGTGTGTTCAGGGGGCTCAATCAAAAGGGTACATAGCGACCCCACCACACGGGCTGGCTACCGTGCTGGCTATGCACCCTAGCATCAGACAACGACGTAAAAGAAAAGGTGGAATGTACTAGGAGGGCACACGTCGGAGACACTAGGTAAGGTGCTCTTCCCCAAATGGCTCACACTACGGAAGAGAAATTTTGGAATGGAGGTCAAACCCCAGAGGGGACCAAGGAATGCCAAAAGGAGGAGATGATTACGCAACAAAGCCGGAGTGTAAAACCAACAGAACCAGGAGGATAGCGGGGGCCAACATAAGCAAGGACACCAATAGAGGGAGAGGAGAGGGCGAGGGGAAAGGGGTATGGAGGGGAAAGGAGGGGAAGGGAAAGGAAATGCAGCCCGGGAGAGAAAGAAGGCTGCAATGGCTCGGGGCCCCGTGCTCGCCACGCACGTATCCACAAAAGAGTTGTGGACCCCCTGGGGGGTTCTGAGGATATGTCCAGCATTAGGAGATGAAATGTTAGGTCCAGACACATTCCTTAAACCACTACCTAACACCCAAACAATAAACCACCAAGGATGTAAATGCCAGCCACAAAAGCCTAAAGGCTAGCTAACAAACCTGGCACTGCCCAGGTAATAATTTTGCCAATTTTCTATTAGAAACAAAAAAACGTGAACTATGTTTTTAGTGAAGTATCAAAAATCACTTCCATCTATTCGTGAAAATGACTTTGAAATTATGAAACAGCCACAAAGAAATATGCATAATGTACATATGTATAAATTGTTGTTGTTGTTGTTGTTGTTGTTGTTGTTGTGGTCTTCAGTCCTGAGACTGGTTTGATGCAGCTCTCCATGTTACTCTATCCTGTGCGAGCTTCTTCATCTCCCAGTACCTACCGCAACCAACATCCTTCTGAATCTGCTTAGAGTATTCACCTCTTGGTCTCCCTCTACGATTTTTACCCGCCACACTGCCCTCCAATACTAAATTGGTGATCCCTTGATGCCTCAGAACATGTCCTACCAACCGATCCCTTCTAGTCAAGTTGTGCCACAAACTTCTCTTCTCCCCAATACTATTCAATACCTCCTCATTAGTTATGTGATCTACCCATCTAATCTTCAGCATTCTTCTGTAGCACCACATTTTGAAAGCTTCTATTCTTTTCTTGTTTACACTATTTATCGTCCATGTTTCACTTCCATACATGACTACACGACATACAAATACTTTCAGAAACGACTTCCTGACATTTAAATCTAGACTTGATGTTAACAAATTTCTCTTCTCCAGAAACGCTTTCCTTGCCATTGCCAGTCTACATTTTATATCCTCTCTATTTCGACGATCATCAGTTATTTTGCTCCCCAAATAGCAAAACTTATCAACTACTTTAAGTGTCTCATTTCCTAATCTAATTCCCTCAGCACCGCCAGATATAATTTGACTACATTCCATTATCCTTGTTTTTCTTTTGCTGATGTTCATCTTTTATTCTCCTTTCAAGACAATGTCCATTCTGTTCAACTGCTCTTCCAGGTCCTTTGCTGTCTCTGACAAAATTACAATGTCATTGGCAAACCTCAAAGATTTTTATTTCTTCTCCATTGATTTTAATTCCTACTCGAAATTTTTCTTTTGTTTCTTTTACTGCTTGCTCAATATACAGATTGAACAACACCCAAATCACTGCTTCCCTTTCATGTCCCTTCTTGACTCTTTACAACTGCCATCTGGTTTTGGTACAAATTGTAAATAGCCTTTCGATCACTGTATTTTACTCCTGCCACCTTCAGAATTTGAAAGAGAGTATTCCAGTCAACATTGTCAAAAGCTTTCTCTACGTCTACAAATGCTGGAAATGTAGGTTTGCCTTTTGTTAATCTATCTTCTAAGATAAGTTGTAGGGTCAATATTGCCTCACATGTTCCAACATTTATACAGAACCTAAACTAATCTTCCCCAAGGTCAGCTTCTACCAGTTTTCCATTGGTCTGTAAAGAATTCGTGTTAGTATTTTGCAGCCGTGACTTATTAAACTGATAGTTTGGTAATTTTCACAACTGTCTGCACGTGCTTTATTTGGGATTGGAATTATTATATTCTTTTTTAAGTCTGAGAGTACTTCACCTGCCTCATACATTTTGCTCACCAGATGGCAGACTTTTGTCAGGACTTGCTCCCCCAAGGCTATCAGTATTTCTAATGGTATGTTGTCTACTCCCGGGGCCTTGTTTTGACATGGGTCTTTCAGTGCTCTATCAAACTCTTCATGCAGCATCATATCTCCTATTTCCATCTTCATCTACATCCTCTTCCATAATATTGTCCTCAAGTACATTGCCCTTGTATAGACCCTCTATGTACTCCTTCCACCTTTCTGCTTTCCCTTCTTTGTTTAGAACTGGGTTTCCATATGAGCTATTGATATCCATAGAAATGGTTCTCTTTTCTCCAAAGGTCTCTTTAATTTTCCTGTTGGCAGTATCTATCTTAACCCTAGTGATACATGCCTCTACATCCTGACCGTTGTCCTCTAGCAATCCCTGCTTAGCCATTTTGCACTTCCTGTCGATCTCATTTTTAGAAGTTTGTATTTCTTTTCGCCTGCTTCATTTACTGCATTTTTATATTTTCTCTTTTCATCAATTAAATTCAATACCGTATATCTTCTGTTACCCAGTGATTTCTACTAGCCCTCATCTTTTTACCTACTTGATCCTCTGCTGCCTTCACTATTTTCTCTCTCAAAGCTACTGCATTTCTTTCCCCCATTCTTGTCAATCGTTCCCTAATGCTGAAACATAATGAGGTCAAAAAGTACGGTTATATGGGACACCAAGTGAAATTTGTGACTGAATTGAGGACTTTTCGGTACGGAGGATGCAACATGTTATCTCGGATGGACAGTCATCTTCAGATGCAGAAGTATCTTTGGGTGTGCCCCACGGAATTGTGTTGAGACCCTTACTGTTCATGTCATACATTAATAACCTTACAGACAACATTAACAGTAACCTCAAAATTTTTGCAGATGATGCAGTTATCTATAACGAAGCACTAGCTGAAAGAAGTTGCATAAATATTCAGCTGGATCCTGATAAGATTTCAAAGTGGTGCAGAGATTGGCAACTTGCTTTGAATGTTCAGAAATGTAAAACTGTGTACTTCACAAAACAAAAAAAGTATTGTCCTCTGACTATAATATCAATAAATCACTGTTGGCCCCAACAAGCTCATACAAATACATGGGTGTAACACTCATATGAAATGGAAAGATTACATAGGTTCAGTTGTGGGTAAAGCAGGCAGTAGACTTCGGTTTACCAGTAGAATACTGGGGATACGCAATCAATCTGCAAAAGAGATTGCTTACAAATCTCTCATGAGACTGGTTCTAGAATATTGGGACCCATACCAAATAGAACTTACAGGGGCAGCACAAATTGTCACAGGTTTGCTTACTACATGGCAGTGTGTCACAGAGATACTGGAGGAACTGAACTGGAAGACACTTCAAGATAAACATAAATTATCCCTACAAAATTGATTAACAACATTTCAAGAACTGGCTTTAAATGACGAATCTAGGAATATACTACAACCCCTATGTATTGCTCACAAAGGGATTGTATTTACTGCACGCACAGAGGCATTCAGTCAATCATTCTTTCCATGCTCCATATGAGACTGAAGCAAGAAGAAACACTAATAACTGGTGTTGTGGGATGTACCCTCTGCCATGCACCACACGGTGTTTTGCAGAGTATAGAAGTAGGTGTAGATACAGCCACAATGGAGACAGCCAGTATCAGGTGTCCCCCAGGATTTCGTATTAAGTCCGATACTCTTTTCATTGTACCTACATCTACATGCATACTCTGCATGCCACCATTCTGTGCACGGCACATGGTACCCGGTCTGCTACTAATCATTTCCTTTCCTGTTCCACTCGCAAATAGAATGAGGGGAAAACTAGTATCTATATGCACCCACATGATCCATAGTTTCCTGTTTCTTGTCTTCGTGGTCCTGTGTGCACTGTCAAAATAGGTGCAGAATATAGGGTTAAAGCTCAAACCACCCAAAACCCAAGCAGTACTGGTGGGTCATTCTAGGCTCATCAGCCCGAAATGTCAGGAATCCCCAGCATCTCTAAACCTAAATGGGACAAACAACAACTTAACTCCCTCAGAAAAGTGTCTAGGAGTAGTCACAGATGAAAATCTAAATTGGACTGAGCACTTAACTACAGTGTGCAGGAAGGCATCAGTACCTCACCCTGCCCTACAAAAATATACTTCCAATTATTGATTACAGCAATGTTATTGTGCAAGGACTTTCTCAGAAAAGCGCACAGCACCTGGACCTCGTAATGTACGCCAGTGTACGATATATCTGATATTCAACTCTTTGGTCATATTTCACTATTGTACGCATACGTACAGACAAATGCACAGACATCCATACACCCTGTCTCCTCTATTGTCCCTGTTTTCTCTCCATGTTCTTAATGATCTTGTGTGAACGGTGTGGCAGAAACAGCTGTTCCCATCAGAGCAAAATCCTTTCGGTCTCACTCCATCATTAAACCACTTTCTCAAAGACCTTCTCAGTAGCAAAAACCCAGCTCACAGAATAACTTCCCGTAATATATTAAGAGAAATGAATAACATCTTCAGTGTCGGGAGAAAGCTGATGACATATCTACTAAAGCAATGATATGATCACCATTGTCCGTGTATGCACTTGTTACCCATGTATATCCTGCTTTGCAGCCAGATATTCATTTCCCAGTATTCATGACTGGTGTAGTCTACCTAAATTTCCTTCCCCCAGAACTTGATGTATCAGAAAACATCTATTTTGTACACCTATAAATTCTTTTTATACCTGCCAGTATAGTTATTGTTGTTGTTATCATTATTATTGCTCTTTTCATGATTAGTGGCAGCTGCAGCAGCAGTACTGCCAGCATTAACTTTATAGTTCGTAGTCGCTACTATTCCCACACACTATTACAATATACACTCAATCACTTTAATATTCCTGTCTTTTCTTTTTTCCCATTTGTACCTACTACATGATACATTTATTATATGTATAAAAAGAAGCGTATTACAGGCTACTGAAAATGCTTCACAAATAAAAGAAGTGAAAAGCGTATGGCAAAAAACAAACTGGCTTTCATTTAGTTGCATAGACAGAACGTAAGTCCATGCATTTTAATATTACTTGCAATATTAAAAATTGTCATTTCTTATGTAACTATGATGTAAAAATGGTACTGTGTGTGTGAAAACCGGGTCTGGTGTAAGAGACGGTCTGATGATCCTAATCAGATCTGGTTAAATAAATAAAATAAGTAATTACACTCCTGTCCTTTAAATTCACAACACCAGAAGGATAGCAAATAACAAAGTAACACTTATTATGCATACACAGTATAGTAGGAAAAACACAATTAAACTTTTAGATGATTTGGGGATATATGGGGGTGCAAAATTTAATACGCAGCGCCTCCACAGCTGGCACCAACAGTGGCTCTAATCATCTCAGTATCGAGTCAAACCGAGTTCGGATGACAGTTATGGGAACTTCATTCTGTGCTGCGTTAATTCATTACCAGAGTTAATGAACCACAGTGGCTGGAAATTGGTAATGCGTTGTCTGTCGGCAACCTGTGACAAGATGTTTTCAATGGGTGAAAAGCTAGGAAAATGTGGGGGTTGGGGCAACAGGCAAACACACTCTGTACCACAGAAGGTCACGACAGAGATGGCAATGCACGATCTCTCATTATCTTTTCGCCAGATAACATCATGGTGACCTCTGAGATACAACATGGCACCTACGGAAACACCTCAGAAATGTTAACAATTGATCTCCAAGTTACTGGTTAGGCAAACAAGAGGTGATTGTTTTATATATGCAGTGGCAGACCTTACCGTCGAGCCAGGTCCTGGGCCCATATGGTGGTGGCGAATGAAATCTGGCAATGCTTGTTCTCCTCTGAGTCGTGTGGATGTTTGTCTTGCAGCAAATGACTCCGTTTCCTCACTAAATGTGGCTGTACGACCCTGCACGGATGATAAAAACAGTAAATCTGTTCTCCCGAGCACTACTGTAGTTGTGCTGGGCTGAGATCCCGTACGGTACTGGGTACGGCCCTTCTGAATCCACCGATTCCACATTCACAGGGCACTCGAGGGATCCCGACCGACGCAAGTAGCAATACTGCATAACACAATCTGCTCTCTGATGGACAATGTGCAAATGTGATTTCTGAATGAGAAACTCCACTGTCTAATCTTTCCCTGTGTACATAATGTGAATCCTGTTACTCAAATTTACTTAGTCGACTGTGCTGAAATCTGCATATCCGAGCATGTAGAACACTCCACATTAATTGGATTCTAGCACACTGCAGTGCTGCCATTTTAATGGACAGAAGTGTAAATAACTGGTACTTACGGGTAGATTGGCAGAGAACCTCTCTGCAGTGGTCTTGAAGACTGCAGCAGCGACGGCGAGCAGTTGGACGTGCCTGGTGGAGGGATAGAGGGCCTCCCCGTCCAGCACAAGGCAGGCCGCCGCAACAGCATCCCTGTCCCGCAGCCACGGGGGCAGGTCGCTCGGCTCCACGGGAGGGCCTGTCCAGTTTGCCCGGACAAAGAACAGCAGCGACGAGATGCCGACACACAGCACGTCCAGCTGCCTGAGAACCGATGCCGTAAACTCTCCGGTGTAGAAAAATTCAAGTTAATGCACATGAATTACAAAAATAATCCTGTAATGTTCACAGAGGTGGTGGGCTGCTAGACAAAGTCACGGTGCTACGGTATATTGATAATTTTCGCTTGTGGACCGTCTGACAGCAACTGAATAAAACACAATTTTAGTGCCATACGCGTTTTGCCTTTATAACATTTGACAGTTGGCAACAGAAACCAAAACATTGCATTAAAACAACTGTTCAGTGCATAGTGCTGTGGAATGTGGAAAAAACAGCAAATTGGCGTTCATAAGAAGAAGAACAACACCAAAAATGCAACAGGAGCGTAATATGTAAGAAACTGCCTACGCAACCTGCCACTGATGATGCCTTGCAGAAAATAAAGGCGAAACGCGTATGGCTCTAAAATTGTGTTTTATTCAGTTGCTGTCAGACGGTCCATAAGTGAAAATTATCAATATACCGTAGTATTACGCGCAACTGAGGAGGACAGGACCACAAAAGTTGAAGAAAGTCACGGTGATTAAATATCTAGGCACAATGTTGCAAACTGATGTGAAATGGACCAAGTACGTAATGGCAGTTGTAGGAAAGGTGAATGGTCAACTCTGGTTTATTGGGATAATTCTAGTAATTCATTCAGCTTGAGCTATTCGTGTACTGCTCAAGTGTTTCAGATTCCCATCAGTCAGATTAAAGAATGACTTATAAGCAATTTACATGTGTGCTGCTAGATTTGCTACTGGCATGTTCTATCAACACGTATTACGGAGATGCTTCATGAACTCAAGTGGGAATCCCCAGAGGGAAGATGAGATGTTTTTCTTTTCCCGCGAAACATTATTGAGAAAATTTGAGAACCAATGCTCGAGGCTGACTGCAGAACAGTTAGCTATTACTGCCAAAATACATTTTGCATAAGACCGCAAAGACGAGATAACACAAATTAGGGCTTATATGGAGCATAAACACAGTCATTTTTCCATCACCCCATCTGCGAATGGAACACTTGCTGTGAAACATCATATGCTGCTACTTTTCATTAAATACTTTTCTGTTGCTCTGGAACATCGGACATCACTATTTCTCTGACTGAATCCACAGGAGTCATGTTTTACACATTGTTTTTCTCATGGCACCTTATTTCGTATTCATATTCCAAAGCTTGTGTGTGGAACCTTACTTTAAGATATGCAACACACAGAATAGTTACCAAAAGTTCATACTGTTCTTATAACATTGCATGTGATTTGATTTCCTGTATTATTTAAGTTAAATGTCAATTAAAAATCAGCTGTAAAGTAAGTTTCTGGTTTCCTTGTTACATTCCTATAATTTGATCCTTACAAGCATTCTAACTATCAAATAAAAATGCCCTGTGATTTTGTATGGAAAAATTGGAAAACCTTCCGCTGTTAGAAGGTTAATGAGTCTCACAGTTGGCCACAGTGGTCAATATATTAAAATGTCTCAAATGCTCAATTACAAAATCATACAAATCAGGGTTGGCTCAAACAGTATTAGAAGGTTTTCAAAAATGACTGAAATCAGTTGCCTTTCGTGATAGTAGGATATTTTCCCTATTATCATTTTCAAGTCACTTAGCGACTCATCTTCAGAAGACACAACAATTTAAGCTGTTCTATTAGGTCACAGGCTAATCGCAACATCATAATTCGTGGTGTATCTTGGATAAAATATAATAATAATAATAATAATAATAAATGTTAACGATGAAGAAGAAAATGATTTCAATTTTGGCAATAGACATTCGCTGACTCTTTTCTCATCTCTCACTAGTCATGTGAAAATATTGTGCAATTGGCAATGCGAAACTGACGCACTGCCAACCAGTGGAGAAACACAGCCATGACTGGCACATGTCCTGATCTTGGCTTTAGCCTGCTGTATCTAACTAAACAGATAGGGTTCTGAGAAAGACCTCTGGTCTATTCTGTCCACTTATGAAGATAAAAGAATAGATTATCTGTGAGTATGGAAGCAACAATATCCGTCAGTCCATTTGTACTGATACCGAATAATGTGCAGGACACCAATGACACATTACATATTGGGAACTTGAGAAATCAGCAGCTGCACATCACAGCTGTACAGGCAGACTTAGAATAATGTTTTGTGAAACTCAAACCTTGTCCCACACTTCTCCACATTGGGATTCTGTTATTACAGAGGCAATAGGAATTAGAATGTGTGAGAACAACTTCTATCGAGACAGCAACTGTAATCTTAGTGGTACGTAGGCTGTCTATGGGCTCCTCATCCACGGCATTGTCATTGTCCTCTCCGTGATGCTCTCACATGGGTCAAACAAACCTATGACCATACATGCTGCCTTCCTATATTTAAGTTCAATATCCCTATTAGTCCTATTTGCTATGGGGAAATTTCTAGGATGGGTCATACTAGTGACTTGCAAGCAATCTCCTTTAGTCGACTTATTGATTTTTTTCCCAGTATCCTACCAATGAACAGAAGTCTGTCAACTGCTTTCCCCATGACTGAGCCTGCACAATCAGGATGACGATATTATCGAGAGGAGAGGAACTGGCTGAGTGTGAGAAGGGAGGTATGACACTGTGAGAAGAATTTACAATGCCAAAGCTGAAACAAGCCCAGCTGAAGTAGATTACATCTCTTCATAATTATCAGGGTCTTTGGGAGGACCACCTATGAAAAAACCGGTATTCGGGATATCAAACACAGATATTATATCCTCAGACTTCAATAACATCTAATGATCCCATCCCAAAGAAGGAAGGTTTTCATCAGTGTGGGTATTAGCAAACTATCAATTTAATAAGCCATTGTTGGGAAAAGTTATCTACATAAGGATGGAAAGAGAATGATAGAATCCGACCTGAGAGATTATCAGTTTGGGTTTTGATGAAATGTAGGATATTAGCAAATAACTTTAGACAACACTGAGTGGAATACTTTCTTTGAAATTCTTGAGTTATCAAGGGTATTATACAAGGAGAAGATAGTTACATACCACTCCTACACAAAATCACATTGCAGTTAGAAGAGTCAAAGGACATGAAAGGGAGATGAAATTAAGAATGAGTGATACAGGATCCCCCGTGCTCCCCGAGCAATTAGTAAGAGAAATCAAGAAGAAATCTGAAAAAAAAAAAGGATGAGAGTTTATGAGCCAATCAACAATGGGGTCATTAGAGACAGAGCACAAGCTCCAGTTAGGGAAGGATATGGAAGTAAATTAGCTATGTCAAACCTAAATCTGGATAGCTGGATGCAGGTTTAAACTGTCGACCTCCGAAATCCGAGCTAAGTGTCCTAACCACTGCACCATTTTGCTCACTAAGAAAAAAAAACTAGAACTAGAATTAAAAGTCTGGGAGAAGAAATAAAGAATTTTGAGCTTTGCTGATGACATTTAATGGCATCCCTGATGACATTTAATGGCATCAGAGGTGGCAAAGGCCTTGAAGGATCAGCATGAAGGAATGAATTGCATTTTGAAAAGAGATTATGATGAGCAGTAACAAAAATGAAACAATGGTAGGGGAGTGTAGTTGAATTAAATCAGATGGTGCTGAGGGAATAAAGTCACAAATAGAGGCACTGAAAGCACTAGACAAAGAAGTGCTGTTTGGTTAGCACAATAACTGCAGATTGCGAGAACCCCAGAACCCTTGCCATGTGTTCACAGCATCAGTTAAAACTACATTTATGCTTCAGAATAGATATTATGTGCGTTAAGTATGGTAATTTTGACCTTCTGGATCTTGGTAAGGGATAATGATAAAGAAAAAATTTTCAATATTCCCCAAGAACATCAGCTTAAGAAAGCATGGTAAAAATTTCAACAATTTGTCACGAACACAAATTGTAAACAAGGTCAGCCCCCAAATCAGTACTTTTTGTACCCAAAAATAACTGTTTTTTGATGTGTTCTCAGGAACTGCTAATGGAAAAATGAAGTTTTAATAAGCCAGCTATGGTATACACTCCAGACGCCACGTAACGCAAAAGAACCAACCTAGTCAGTCAATTTGCCTGGGCTAGAGGAAGTGTGTAATGTTTAAATTTTAATCCTGTACTGCACAATAGCTATAGTATGCCTGTCTTTCAATAGGTATAAAAATAGTCACCAGCCCAAGGGCTACCCAAAACACTTATCCACCTCATCTCCGTGATCAATAGGACCTGAGATATGAGACCCTGAAGAATCACATTTTCATTTGCGGCTTTTGGTACCATGCACTGTCATGTATGAACCAATTTGCCACTCTGAAAAATTCAATCAATGGAATAGGCTACTACTTGCTTTTGAAAGAGTGAGGAACAATATTCACTGTTTACTGCAAAGATTTACATTTTCTTTAATTAAATATGAATACACATTCACATATATTATGACCACTCTAGGAGGCACAGAAATCACACAACTGGAAGAATAACAACTGTTCTTTGTTGTCAACAAGTTGTTCATTTCGACCAAAACAAATGTTATTGATAAATTTTACATAAAGACAGTGTTCCTAGTGTTAACAACAGACTAACAGATAACAGAACTCATTCCATATCATCAAATTTTCGCCATAATGAATATGTCTTGTGAACAAGGAATGTGATGTAACTGATGACACGTTTGCTTTCTTACTGACTAATATTCTTCAGCAATGGTGTTAGGCAAATAGGCTTATATATTTTTTAAACCAATTATCACTGATCAGTGAGTATAATCTTGAGTCCAGTTTGAGAAATCCGATAGAGTCCTCTTATACCTGCTAATAATACTCACAGCATACAAAATAGTAATTTCAAATAAATAGTGGTGACAAATACAGCATGTTGTTAATTTTATTAATTCTGCCAACTAAGACTATGAGTAGTTAACTATTATATTATGTTGTCTGTATTACATCCACCTCTTCCCTTCTACCATGCAATTTCAACGCACAAGAATAGACATACATGAGTGAAACACGTCACGCAATTAGAAAGAAGGACATAAAAACTCAAACCTATTGGGTGTACACACACACACACACACACACAGAGAGAGAGAGAGAGAGAGAGAGCGAGAGAGAGAGAGAGAGAGAGATTTATTATTCATCCAGTTTAAAAGTGTGTGCAGTTACCTTTCCAGTGATAATTCATTCTGGTCGATATAGCACTCAACAGAATACTGCAAGGACTTGTCCAAGAGCTCTTCTGTTGAAGCACAACTCAGAAATTTGTTAAACACAGCCTTTGACAGCTCAGACTCCAATATATCTGCATACTTCCCATGTCTGAGATATACAATGATTTCACTGCATGCACCTGGCGCAAATGAAAGTCTACTGATGATACAAAAATTTATGTTCGCATATCTAAAACGCGATACACTGTTAACAATTGTATACAACTTAATACATAGTGATTTTGGTGCAGAGAATATAGCAAATGAGTCAGAGAAATAATCATGTATATCAAACTTCTTCGTATCATAATTCCACAACTGTCAATAACAACGAGTGAAGCTAAACAATGCAACGTGTAAACATGCAACAGAATGACTGTAAAAACCTTCTTCAACAGGAAATGATTTCTGGAATCCAGTCGCTATATATTCTTCTAATGCTTTCACGTCTGCGTCACGCAATTTCGGCATTATTACCAATCTCTAGCAGATTTCTAAACAAACTGAACGCCGCACATCACTCCAGCATACACAACGTGACAACATACACTGCACTGTACTGTACCAACGCCACCTTACACTATGATTGTGCCATCTTCGTGACTTTATCCTTGGACAGCGAGCTGTGTATTATGGGTAATCCAGCTGTGTAGTGTGTACTGAGAATGTGTAAGCAAGACAATGAAGACAGGAACGAAGAGCGCAACTAAGTGTGTTTACGCAGGAACTACATGCACATTGTTTTATTGTAGCGATGTACATGTACTTTCGTTTGTGTGCACTGATTAATTGTTCTTCTGGCTATGTAAAGCGGAAGGAAAATGTCCATTTATGCTTTTCCGAGTAACACAAACTTTGTTTTGTTTTTATTGTTGTTGTTTTACTGCTACTGTGCTGGAACAAGCCGATAATGGATCAAGAAAAGGAAGAATGTGTATCAGACACACAGCAGTGGATGAATAAAGCATTTGATATTGCGGAATTAGCCCTTAGCAATGGCGAAGTACCTGTCGGTTGTGTGTTTGTCTGTAGAAATAACGTTATAGCTGATGGTGCAAACACAGTTAATAAAACAAAAAATGCAACAAGACACGCCGAGATGAACTGCATAGATATGGTAATGCGTTCGTGTAAAATAGCTGATGTAGATTGGAGAAAAGTATTCCCCGAAGTTGAGGTTTGTACCCGGTTGCATTTTATTATCACTCTAATAACGCTTGATACGTGAAATGTTTCTCTCCCTTCTGCCTTGTTGAGTTTTGAACTCCTTTTCATAATGAGATGTTAAAGTTTTTCAACGTAGTATATATTTCAGTTGCTTTATTACATTTATTTTTTCATCTGCTTTTCACATTTATAGTGATATGTCAGATATGCATATACAAACATCACAGGGAATATTAGCTTTTATCAGACACAAAGAATTTAATTATTTAGAAAGTTTACAGCCTGTATATATAAAATCAAATAACATATGGTTTCCTTGATTGACACAGATTTCACAACTATCAGATAGAGTTTTAAATAAATGGCTGTGCTCATCAGTTGAGCACCTCTACAAGATGATATCTGGTGGTACGTAAAAAGAACAAGAAGATAGTTGCATTTTTATTCCAATTTTGTTATTTAAATACTGTGGAAATCTTTTTCAAGTACAAAAGATACCTCCAACTGTTTTGGGTGAGTGGGGTGGTGCACTGGTTAGTGCACAGGACTCACATTTAGGGTGACGACTGGTCAAATCCGCGATTTAGGTTTTCCTTGATTTCCCTAAATCGTTCCAGGAAAAATGCTGGGATGGTTCCTTTGAAAGAGCGCAGCCGATTTCCTTCCCCATCCTTGAAACAGTTCAAGCTTGTGCTCCATCTCTAATGACCTTCCTTCCATCTGTTTCAAAATTGTAAGTTGCTTGTCGTCAGTTGCCTGTGTATAGTATATGTGGTTGTTACCTTTTTATCTAATGTTGTAATTGCGTAAATCTTTGTTCATCAAACGGAACAGTTTGCTTTCAGAAATTTAATTCTTTCATGATTGTACAGTATAGGTACAGTCAGGACTGTTAAATTGTAGGTAAACAGGTTTTAACTGTTACAGTTGACCCTACTTCTCATCTAGGATTTGGATCACTTCCATAAGTAAAGTAGCAGAGAGATGCTCACTGTTAAATGTTTGTACAAGCTTTGTGAACAAATAAGAATAATTAATGTTTGTGTGTTTATAGGTAATTTCCAAGAATGATTGCCTATTGTAGTCGCGGGGTCCAAACGATACATATTGCACGTCCAATAGTAAATCGATCATTATGTCTTAACTTTCCCTGCAAACACAAGTTGTGGAAGTATAGGTACTGAAATAAGTACAGTTCGTCCCTTTGTCCGGGACGCCCTTCTCTTTTTATGGAAGACTTAACAGATTTCCACAGCCACTCAATATTCTGGATGCGGGCACTGCGGTCATCCGAAGACACGAACTCCACAGAATGGTTCAGAAATTCTTGGTCAAACCCTTCAGCTTTCAGAGTCTTTTTAAGACTGAAACCCATCTGTAATAACTTTAGTACCAGGCAGTATGAAGCGTCTTATGAGACCCACTAAAGTGACCTTGCCTCGGGACAATACTGCGACAACGAAACACTACCACAGCTCTCTTTCTATTACACCGAATACCTGAATGTGATCTATTTCACTTTTTGAAGGTTGTCTTCTCTGGTTCTTTCGCCTAGCTATATGAGATTCATCTACTTCTACAACTATATTCGCTCCACCAATTGGTACACTATCATTTGTCGCTACCACGTAACAGACTTCTCGGCAAAACCCGAAGTAGTCTCACACAGTATTTGCAGATAACTCAGTTTCTGATGCTGTTGGTTGCAACATGTAGTCTGGAATCCAGCACGATACAAGAATTACTCTCGTATGAATGGATAACTTGGAAGAGTCAAACCACGTATTTTTCCGGATACTCATTCGTTTTCCGCACCACCCGCAATGAAATTACAACGGGATTTCAGTATCGACACTTGCGAAGTTTTACAGACTTTGCAGCACCACCGTCAACACAGTCCCTCCTTCCCTCATCCGGCAGAACTCCATATTTGCGGCAAAAAGTCAAACAACTCTCTATGCTGGATATACACGGAATTAGAGTTTTCCATGTGAGAGAATGTGTGGAAGAAACCTCAGGAACACCAGACATTACACTCGCTATTGACAGAAACAGTCTGGGTTTCCCAATAAAATCACAAATAATTAGGGCACAATGTAATCTACACGAACTAAAGGAATGATGGAAAACAGATAAAAATGACGGTCACAAATGAGTGATCATAAAGCCCGCCACGAATTCGAAAGATCGATTTACTATCGCACATTTGATATGTATCGTTTGGATCCCGTGACTTCGATAGACAATCATTCTTGGAAATTACCTGTTTATGTTACCAACAGTAGACACTGGTTGTATATTATGTGTGCTAACATGCTTATTGATTAATTGAATTTATTTTGTTTGACCATTTGGGATTATATGTAATATAGGACACTTGAAAAATAGAAAACATTCATCATCACATAGGCCTACTTCCTAACCATATTTGTTACATTCTAACATCATCGATTATAAATAACAATATACACACATTTAATGTGGTAAGTACTCTTTAACACAGTAAAATTTCTTTTCCACCATATAGTCTTTGAAGTTCTTTGGAAAGTTAGTGTCATGTACACTGTCATGAAGGTTTTTAGGCAGACCTCTTGGTAATTTGATACCTGAGTACTGAGGTCCATTTTCAAGCATTTTAGGAAGGGAATGCTTCGTATGTCATTCATCCTCTGTTGTCTTGTGAATGTGTACATTAGTATTTGTGTAATCCACTATCTTTTGTGTTATCCACTATCTTTTGTGTTATCCACTATCTTTTGTGTTGTATATTATTATTTTGTGTGTTTTCAAAGACATAAAAGTTAAAAGGTTAGCTTTTTTTATCAGGTTCTGCATGTTTCAGAAGTCTTTCATCTTAAAATGATCTTAATGGTTTGTGTGTGTTCTGTATGGGGGGGGGGGGGGGGGGGGGGTTTTCATGCGTGTGTGCATTTTTTAAGTATGTGAATACACTTGGTGTGTTTTTAATTTTTTAGTTTCCTCACACTGTCACTCCATTCTGAAGGTACAGTTCAAAGAGTCCATAGTATACTGTTCACATAAGCTATTTGTCTGCATACTGCAATAGCTGCTTCATTATGAATATGATGGAGCTGAGTTTTTTACAGACAGAATGAATTTGTTGTTTTCATTTCAGCTCATTATATACAGTAATACGTAAGAATCTAGTAAATTCTACTTCTGCCAACCTTTTTCATCCACCTCCAAACCCATGTGCAGAGGCTGCTCTTTGTTTCTGAACTCTGTATACACACCATTTTTAGGTTTATAACCAATCCATTTTCCAAGAGGCACTGAGTTGTGATGTTTGCAGATATGCTTGCCCTTCTCTCAACATGTTCCACATTTTGGTCACTGTTCAGTATTGTCATGTCATCTACATACAATATTTTCTTCTCTTTCTCTTCAACACCTGTATCATTAATGAACAGATTCAATAGCATGGCCCAATACCAATCACTCCATATTTGATGGCTTTGGTTTCTGACTCACGTTCTTTTCCTATTAACACACTGTTTCTTGTTGCATACGTATAATTCCATTCACTCCCCTGCTTGCCCTCGAATAATGTAGTTTTCCAATTTTCCTATCTGTATTTCATGATCATTAATGTCAAAAGCTTTGGCGAGATCTGTAAAATTGCTGCTGCAATTTTATTTTTATTTATTTATTTTGTAAGGATTGTATAGTGTATTCGTGTCAGATTCGCAATTGCTGATTCTATAGGTTTACCCTTTCTGAAACCACGCTGTGATGGTACAGTAATGTTATGTTCAAACAATCAGTTAATCTATTACACAGAAACCTTTCCAGGATTTTTGAGAAACTTGATAGCAGTGAAACTGGCCTGTAGATGTTGGGAGTCCCCTTTTTGTTCACTGGCATCCACTTGCTTATCTTCAGTTTTTCAGGAAAAAATTCATCTCTGAAAGAGCCGTTCACTATGGCCAACAGTGATGTGATTATTTGTTCACTTACCAGCTTTATTATGTGATTCTATATTTCATTATCACTAGTTGATTTCTTGGACTTCAGTGTCTGTGCAGTTTTCCTCAGCTAATCTTCTGTAATTAGTTTCAAGAACATAGTTCTGCTTGATTTTTTTTTTTTTTTTTTTTTTTTTTTTTTTTTTTTTTTTTTTTTTTTTTTTTTTTTGATACCTTAGGAAGCTTATTTTCTGGACAACCTCTTTGCAATTTTAAGTTCCCCACCAAATTTATATAGGCTATGTATCATTGAGTATGTAAGTCATTTTTCTGCCATCTGTTAACACTGCATTGTCAGTTTTCTTTTACCTGATCCCCGATTGTGTGTTTCATCTATCTTTTTTCCTTTCTTTCACCATTAATTACATTTCGCACTGTCTTTATTCTGTCTTTTGAGTTCCTTATGGTAGTGTTGATTGCTTTTGTGTTTGCCTCTCTTATTATTTTTCTGTATTTCTTTAGTACTGCATAACTATGTTTCATTCTGACAGTGTATTACCTTAATTCTGTGTATATTAACAGTTCCAACTTACTGTAACATATTCATATATTTTGACAATCTGCTGATAGATGATCATGGAAGTGAATATCATGTTATATTCATATGTTTTATATTTTTTATGTTATACTTTTTGACTTGCTCCACAACATCGAGAACAATCTCATTTTTGGGTATATGGATCAAAAACTGAACCTAATCTAATCTAATTTATAGTTTTCAGCTCGCTCATCCTTCTCAGAGCCTACAATTTCCCATGCCTGGTAATCAATTGTTTGATTCTACAGCTTTTCTTGTCTCTCTACTTTGAAGAATGCTACATTAAAATGGTATTTAATTGTTGTAAAAAATTAACTGTACTTTTCATTTACGTTCTGCACCTATAGCCCTATGGTTTCATCCCAGGTTTTCCCCGCATAATATTGTTCTGAAGATTTTAATATTTTGCTTGCTGATGATCCTGTGTTACACCCACTGATATTAGTAACGGTGATGTCAGTAGGTGTCTGATTCTAGCTTTTGTTATTGCAGATATTGATGTCTCAGTATTACACCATATTAACAATTCTTGAAAATCATTTCTTGTTTTTGATCCGTTGTCCATGTCAGTATTGAAGCCTCTACGTATAATGTTTTTCTTTGTGTTCTTTCTTAGGAAGTTAACATTTTTTCCCAGAAAGATGCTAATCTTGCCACCTGGTGATCTGTACACACAAAACACTCTAAAGTATCTCTCGCTATTCCAGTAATTTCAAAGGCTTTTTTGCTACCTGTGGGTAACCTCACACCGTTACTGGTTTACTGATTACAGTCTTTAGGGGCTTTCCTGTTTTAATGTATTGTCACGTAGAAGAAGGTGTAAATACATGAATGACGAACACTGACTTCACTTAATGAAGGATTATTCAGCACTTGCACATACAAGAGCGCGGAGTGAAGTGCCTCCGGCCAGAACACATACAGTATATATACAGTTACGAAACATTCCAGTACAGTGATTCTTGACATTTGTGGATACTTCTAGAATGTGCTCAAACCGAATATATAAATTTTATATAAAAACAAAGATGAGGTGACTTACCGAACGAAAGCGCTGGCAGGTCGATAGACACACAAACATACACACAAAATTCAAGCTTTCGCAACAAACTGTTGCCTCATCAGGAAAGAGGGAAGGAGAGGGGAAGACGAAAGGAAGTGGGTTAAGGGAGAGGGTAAGGAGTCATTCCAATCCCGGGAGCGGAAAGACCTGTCCTTTTTTCCCCCTAAGGTAAGTCTTTCCGCTCCCGGGATTGGAATGACTCCTTACCCTCTCCCTTAAAACCCACTTCCTTTCGTCTTCCCCTCTCCTTCCCTCTTTCCTGATGAGGCAACAGTTTGTTGCGAAAGCTTGAATTTTGTGTGTATGTTTGTGTTTGTTTGTGTGTCTATCGACCTGCCAGCGCTTTCGTTCGGTAAGTCACCTCATCTTTGTTTTTATATAAAATTTTTCCCACGTGGAATGTTTCCTTCTATTATATCGAATATATAAATTTAAATTCTACTGTTCAGGTGAGTTTTGAATTCATGACCCTCCATGCAACAGTCTAGTATTATAACTACTACACTACAGTGGCTGTGTTAGTCAACTTCTTCTGTGACATTGCTCCCTCCTTAAGAGAACAGCATCTCGATGTTACGTCCTCCTATTCCGGGAACGAATCATTGGTCCTGCATACTCCGACACCCGATGACTGATGTTCGCCCTGGCAGTGATCTTCTTAGAACTTCCCTTGCCGCTACACTCTTCGTCACCTTTCCGCTTGTTGGCTGTCGCTGGAGCTTCGAATTTACCCTGGGTTCCAGGATACTTATAGGGCTCCATTCGAAGGACGTGGACCATATCTCTGATCTTTCGTCGTCTTGTGTCAGGGTTGAAATCTTCAACTTCATAAGTAACTTCAGACAACTGTCTTACAACCTTATAATTTCCAAAGTAGCACCTGAGGAGCTTCTCAGAGAGACCCACCCTCTGAACAGGAATGAAGATCCAGACGAGGTCACCAGGCTGGTAGACAACAGGACGGTGGTTTGCGCCATACCTTCGGCGATTGTTTTCTTGAGCCTGTAGCGTGCGGAGTCAAGCTAACTGCCGAGCTTCCTCAGCTCTGGTTAACACCTGCCCGATGAAGTCGTCGTCTGCGTGATCAGGATATAATGGAAACGCTGTGTCCATTGTCTTCGTCGCCTCACGCCCGTGCACCAGGAAAAATGGCGTAAATCCTGTGCTGTCTTGTTTAGCAGTGTTGTAGGCAAACGTCACAAAAGATAGCACCTCATTGCAGTTGCCCTGCTCAACATTGATGAATATTGATAGCATGTCGGCCAAGGTCTTATTAAGGTGTTCAGTAAGACCTTGGCCAACATACTATAAGTGTTCCCCAATGTTGAGTAGAGCAACTGCGATGAGGTGCTACCTTTTGTGACGTTTCCCTACAACAATGCCAGACAAGACAGCACAGGATTTACACCATTTTTCCTGGTGCATGGGCATGAGGCGACTGCGACAATGGACCCTGTGTTTCCGCTACATACTGATGACATAGACAACGAGTACATCAGCCAGGTGTTAATCAGAGCTGAGGAAGCTCGGCAGTTAGCTCAACTCTGCACTCTGCAGGCCCAAGAAAACAATCGCCGTAGGTATGACGTGAGGCACCGCCCTATTGTGTACCAGCCTGGTGACCTCATCTGGATCTTAACTCCTGTTCGGAGGTTGGTCTCTCTGAGAAGGTCCTCAGCCACTACTTTGAACCTTATACGGTTGTAAGACAGTTGTCTGATGTTACTTATGAATTTGAAGATTTCGACCCCAACACAAAACGGCAAAAGATCAGATATATGGTCCACGTCCTTCGAATGAAGCCTTATAAGGATCCTGGACCCCAGGGTAAATTCGAAGCGCCAGCGACAGGCAACAAATGGAAAGATGATGAAGAGCGTAGCTGCAGAGTCGAAGTATGCAGGACCAATGACTTGTTCCTGCACTAGGAGGACGTAACACCAAGGCGCTGTTCTCTTAAGGGACTCCGGAACGCACTATACTTGCAATGTTAAAATAACGCTTATAAATTACATCTTTCCTCACAAAGTATTTGAGGTAGGAAGTTGAACTTTTTACAGATTATTTATTGGAATATGGGCTACAACTTAACACAGGGATTTTACAAAATTTTAGTTCAGTTATTAAAGATGATTTTTTTTTTTTCAATTGTAATGAAAATTCACAACATTTTTTTGCAATTTTTTATTTATATATTCAAAAATATACAGTTTTTTTTGGAAAAAGGCTGTGTTAAATTATGCAGAAGGTACTGTGTAACATTTACTGAAAGTCTGAAACAAATATGTGTGGAAGATCCTTAGAAAACATGTAATTAGTATGAGAAAATAAAAGTTTTGGGAATCGAGCGACAAAGATTGGATTAACTTATTAGTGCATTCCAGGTCCATAGGATGGGTTATCTTCATCCTCTGCAAACTCCTCCTCCAGCTTCCTCTTGTTCCTCCTCCTGTTTACTCTTGCTTGTATTTCTAGACTCTTTACAGCCCTGTCTGCAGCCCGAAGGCGTTCCTTGTCTAAAGCAAGCATCGCTCGTTGTTGTGTTCGTAGATTTTGCTACCATTTTCTTCAGTTGCAGTTACTGCAACACTGTTCCAAAAGGTGGTCACGTATGAACACTTATCACATTTCAGTTGTATTTCACTAGCAAGTCCTACGTGCTTTATTATGGAGAGTTCCAGACCAACTTCACTACAATGAATACATCTTACACAGTTTGAAAAAAATTCCTTTAAGAACCGACTTATCAAATATTTCATTCACATCCGATTCGCCCATAAAACATTCATAGTTTTCACTCATTGAACCAAGCTTCTTCTGTGAAGTATTTTCTTTCCCACTTTGACTGCTATGGGCAGGTGTACTTGAGAGGTTAGGTTCACTCACTTGGTTATCGTCTTTATTGTTTACAGTAATAACACATACCTTTGGCTTTCCAACATTTCTCCTTTTCTTAAAAGCCTTCAGAGGATTTCTAATAACTTTACTTTTACTCATTATTATACTTCAACAAAACAGAGACTCAAGAAACAGAATTAATTACTAATATTTTCGAGATAACGACAGAGTAAATAAACATGAAACAATCGACAATCACACCAGCGATATATATTGAACCACCACAGATTAGCCACAACACATACTTTATCTCACATCACTAAAATGTACCTGATGAACACGGACATTAATAATAACACCATTTGACAGCAGTTTAACAGCGCCACAGTGGGTCACACCCATGTAGAACACATTTCAAAAAAAATTTAAAAATAGTTGTAGTCTTCGGAATTGAATAAATTATATATCTATTAAAAGGTAATAGTCTGCAGATTCAGAAAACACAAAAAAGTAAAAATTGAACTTTTCATGATTTTGAGCCTTTCCGGAGCCCCTTAAGGAGGGAGCAATGTCGCTGAAATTAGTGCTACCACTACGAGACAAGATCTTTTAGCTCGACTACCACCAGATCTCACTAAGCGGCAACAGAAGAAGCTACTTGCCATTCTTCAAGAGTTCTCTGAATGCTTATATCCACAGGTGAAAAGCAAATTAGACAAATCAATGGTGAAGCACCGGATTAGCACTGGAAACCATCAACCAATAAGCCAGAGAGCATAGCGTGTGTCAGCAACGGAATGTTGAATAATTCGCAATGAGGTAGAGAAAATGATGAAGAATGACATCATTCAACCTTCGCAGAGCCCATGGTCATCACCAGTGGTCTTTGTCAGGAAAAAGGATGGCAGTTGGCGCTTTTGTGTCGATTACAGGAAGCTTAATAAGATAACTAAAAAGGACATTTACCCTCTTCCATGAATTGACGATACAATAGATTGTGTGAAGGGGGCTGAGCTTTTCTCAACCATGGACATGTGCTCGGGATACTGGCATGAAGTAGATGAAGCTAATAGTGAGGAAACTGCGTTCATCACTCCTGAGGGTCTGTATGAGTTTAAGGTAATGCTGTTTGGTTTGTGTAATGCACCAACAAACTTTGAACAGATGATAGATAATCTTCTAAGGCACCTGAAATGGATGATGTGTCTTTGTTATTGAGATGACATTATAGTGTTCGCAGAGACATTTTATGAACATATAAGTGTCTCCAACAAGGCGGACTGAAACTTAATCCAAGAAAGTGTCTCTATGGAGCAAAAGAAATCAAAATACTTGGACACCTTGTGTCAAACGAAAGAGTGTGGCCAGACCCAGAAAAGGTGAGATCTATAATGGAATTGCCTATTCCTAAAAGTATTACAGATGTGAGAAGCTTCCTCGAATTATGTTCTTATTACTGTCGTTTTATCAGAGACTTTTGTATCAAAGCAAGGCCACTCCAAGAGTTGTCAAAAGCCAATGCTAAATTTATATGGGGTGGTGCTCAACAAGATGCTTTCGATGTGCTGCGAAAAGCTCTGACGACTGACCCTGTACTTGGTCTGTATGATGAGAGAGCACCTACAGAACTGCACACAGATGCCGGTGGGTATGGGATCGATGCTGTTCTGGTGCAAATTCTGGATGGAAAAGAGAAAGGTAAAGCCTATGCTTCGAGGACACTTACAGAAGTTGAGAGAAACTATTCAGCTACAGAAATAGAATGTCTTGCTGTGATCTGGGCCATGTGCAAATTTCGACAATGTCTCTATGGAAGGCCATTCACAGTTGTTACAGACCATCATTCACTTGTCTTAAGGATCCAACAGGACAACCCGCCAGGTGGACCTAGAAGATCTTGTCTCATAGTGGAAGCGCTAATTTCGTCTACAGACTTGGCATGCGAGGTTTCTATGACACTCAGCTGTTCTGCAATTAACGGCTCAGCGTTTGCTACACACATGCGTCTTGGAAAGATCAGCGGTTCTCGGTGACACTTAACTATCCACTATTCACCGAGTCCGTTCTTAAACGAGACGACAGAGGCTGTGAAGACCAAGTTATTCTTCGGTGCAATGTAAGAGAAGCATACCACTGAAGAATATGTGTCGCACTGTAGAGAGTGCCAGAGAGAAAGGCAGTTCCTCAGAAACCCACTGACCGGCTGGCCAGCTCATACCAATTCCACCAGCCAAAACGTCTTTCCAGCGTGTTGGGATTGACCTCCTCAAACCATTTCCAACATCTGCTATTGGCAGTGGATGGATTATTGTTTGCACTTATTATCTGACACGCTGTGCCATTACAAAAGCCGTGAAAACAGCCGAAGCATCCGAGGTAGCCAAATTCATTGTGGAAGACATTGTATTAAAACACAGTGCCCCAAGGTTGTTAATTACTGATCGAGGAAAAGTTTTTTAATTGAATCTTGTGACAGAGATAAACCGTCAGTGCAACATTACACATCACATGACGACTGCCTACCTTCCACAAACTAACGCGCTTACTGAACGCCTTTATATGACCTTGGCCGACATGCTATCAGTTTCATCAATGTTGAGACGAGCAACTGGGATGAGGTGCTATCTTTCATGACATTTGCCTACAACACTGCCAAACAAGACACCACAGGATTAATGCCATTTTTCCTGGTGCACGGGCGTGAGGCGACTAAGACGATTCACACTGTGTTTCTGTTACATCCTGATGATGTGGACGACGACTATATTGGCCAGGTGTTAACCAGAGCTGAGGAAGCTGGGCAGTTAGCTCAACTCCGCATGCTGCAGGCTCAAGAAAACGCTCACCGAAGGTATGATGCAAGCCACCGCCCAGCTGTCTACCAGCCTGGTGACCTCGTCTGGATCTTCACTCCTGTTCAGAAGGTTGATCTCTCTGAGAAGCTCCTCAGGTCCTACTTTGGACCTTATAAGATTGTAAGACAGTTGGCTGATGTTATTTATGAAGTTGAAGATTTTGATCCTGACGCAAGACGACCAAAGATCAGAGATACGGTCCACATCCTTCGAATGAAGCCCTCCATGGATCCTGCCACCCAGGGTAAATTCAAAGCTCCAGTGACAAGCAACAAGTGGAAAGGTGGCAAAGAATGTAGTGGCAAAAGAAGTTCTAAGAAAATCTCGAGCAAGGTGAGGATGAGTCATCAGGAGTCAGAATATGCAGCACTGATGACTCATTCCCGGACTAGGAGGACGTAATACTGAGACACTGTTCTCATAAGAAGGTAGCAACGTCGCAGAAGAAGCTGAGTAGCACTGTGGTGTAGTGGTTGTGATACCATACTGTTGCATGGAGGGTCGTGAGTTCAAAACTCACCTACAATTTTAATTTCTATATTCGGTTCGAGTACATTCTAGAAGTATCCACAAATGTCAAGAATCGTTGTACCGGAATGTTTTGTAGCTGTATGTGTTCTGGCCAGAGGCAGTTCGCTCCGCACTCTTGTATGTACAAGTCTTGAATAAACCTTTGTTAAGTGAAGTTAGTGTTAGTCATTCATCTAATTATACCTTCGTCACTAGAGAAGCCAGAAGTATGTCTCATGTGGTGGCACACAGTTGCTGTCATCGTAACGTCCTCTTCTTCTTCTTCTTCTTCTTCTTCTGTCTCTGATAGATTGTGAACTTGGAGGGCACTGCCAAGCAATAGTATGAGAACAATGAGAAGAAGTATTCCAGGCAGAACTACACAAGTATTTCGGCGAAATACGACGACAGAAGTGCAAGGCTGAAGATAAATTATAGTGCAGGGCACAGCGTCCATGAGAAACTACAGCATCCTACATTCAAGATGTCTTGGAGCTGTGTAAAGTAGTGGATCCTAGAATGAAGGAGGAAGATAAGGTTGCACATCTCATGAAGGGTGTTGCTGAGAACATGTATCAAGCCCTACTCCTGAATGAGGTTTCAACAGCAGACGACTTCATAAAATGGTGCCAGTATATCGAGACAGTCAAAAAAGAATTACACGCGAGAAGTTTGAACGGTTTCCAAACAGCGTATCGATGTCTGTGATGGAGGAAACGACCAATTTCACAAGTGTTTTTAGTCAGATAGAGAGAGAGGAAGTTCAGAAGGCACTTGGATTGCATGGCGAGCAAAAATCCGAGATGCTTCAAGAGGTCATAAGGGAGGAAGTGGAACAGACATTGAAGCCTATCTCTTGTCCTTCATTTCTCTTTGAAATGGTGAAAAAGTCGAGACCCAGGCAGGGACATTCCTACAATGCCACATGAGGAATCTGTTTGGGCACCAAGGATAACTTGACGTCTAGAGGACCCAGGATAACACCAGTATCTTTCCACTGCAGACGACCGGGACATGTGGTGCGCTATTGTAGAGAAAGGTGGCGGATATTTGATGACGCCCATGCCAGAAGACAGAAGACCAATCTTAGCCGACTCCGGGATGATGAAGATGAACAAGAAGATGGTGCAGGATGACGTAGGTCACCATCGCCGCAAGCTAGCCACTGGAGAAGACGCTCCCCAACATGCCGATCAAGGTCTCTGGCACTGTTTCGAAGCTCCAGCCGATCACATAGCCACTGCAACCTGGAAAACTAAAGGGTGTGACCTTCCTTGAAGGTGAGGCTACTAAAGAGAAAAATCCTCCGCCTTTAAACACTACAAAAATGATAGGAAACTACATTGATATCCTCATTGATGGCCAACCAGCCCAAGCTCTTGTGGACTCTGGAGCATCATATTCTGTAATTCCAGAGAAGTACCGTCGCCAGTTGCAGAAAACTGTATTCGTCGACAACAAAACATCTCTACTGAAGGTGGCTAATGGGAAATATGTAAAATCTACAGGAAAATGTGTCATTTGTGTGGGTATAAGTGGCCATATACAGCCCTTAGAATTTATTGTCTTACAAGAGTGTAGTCATGACATCATTCTCGGATGGGATTTCTTTGAAGCTTCTCAGGCAACCACAGATTGTGGTCGCTCGAAGATTATGCTAGATGAGATGAGATACTGTGGACAGGAAGATGCGCATCCAAGTGTTTGGAGACTGTGTGCTAGATGAAGTGATCATGCCTGCAGTCAGTGCTAGAAAGGTAACTGTCATGTCATGCCATGCATCATTGCATGGATCTTGTAGTGGAATGTAAGAGAAGCTTAACAAATTTGTTACAGTGCATATAAAGGCACCTCTGTAATAATGCTCGGTTTCAGAAACCAGTTTTGTACGCACTTGTTTTGCTTTTACCATAATTTTAAAATATTTGTCAACTTGTTGCATTCTAATTCCCGGTAGCATATAGATTTTGCAGTTGCGGGCAGTGATATTTTTCAGTAGTGAATCACCAATTGTTAGAAATTCATTTTCGTTCCCTTGCATAGTTGTGGTCTTGTCTTTTTCTTTGCCATATGTCACTACCTTTCATTTTCATTTATCTACCAATTTTTGGCTTGCTGCGTTTATCATGACATTGTCAGAAACACTGGCTGTGTTGTTGTTTTTAAAGTTTGTATGTACACATGTGTTATCATGGTCCTGTTGTTTTTCTGTTTCATGTATCTCACAAATGGAGGACTGCTTTTCTTGTACTAATCTATCACTTTGTTTCTGTACAGTCAATATTAGAGTTTTTAATGACTCAATATCATTTTATAGTAATTTTATAATTTCCTTCTTTGGGTCCACAGCACTTACAAGATCAGCCATTTTGTTAGTTAACACCCATGGCATGTCCACAGAAAATCAACACTGATGAATTTTATGTTCACTTTCACATACTTTTCAAGTGACCCCTAATTGCACTTGTCACAAAAATATTTTATATATCAGGAATATCGCAACTTTGGAAAAAATAGTCTGTTGTTCTTGAAGTTATACTTACCACAGACTAAATGCTTTAACAATATTATGAGAAGGAAAGTTGCTACTCACCATATAGCGGAGATGCTGAGTCGCATATAGGCACAACAACAAAAAATTTCACACGTAAAGCTTTCGGCCAATGGCCTTTGTCAACACTAGACACACATACACATACACACACACACACTCACGCAAATGCAACTCACACACATGACTGCAGTCTCAGGCAACTGAAACCATAGTTTCAGTGGTTTCAGTTGCCTGAGACTGCAGTCGTGTGTAAGCTGTGTTTGCGTGCGGGCGCACGCGCGCATGTGTGTGTGTGAGAAAATCTTTTTGTTGTGCCTATCTGCAACTCAGCATCTCCACTATATGGTGAGTAGCAACTGTCGTTCTCATAATATTGTTACATTCCATCCTGGATTTTCTGTTGTTTGACTAAATACTTTAAACACTACTTACTTGACATTTATGTAAATTTACTGATATTGTTCCAGTGAGGTGGTACACACTGCACTGGCCTTCAAGCTTTAGATTGTCCATGTCACCAAACAACTGTAGACAAATTCTTTGATTTTTGTTTGATTACATTTGTACAAAGTATTTACATGTAACATAAGACAAGTCAACTTCCTCCACCACACATCTTTTTGTCTCCAATGGCCGTGATATTGAGGGTGCTTGAAATGCTAACCTACCTTTCATGCTTTCCCTGATACTAAAAGAATGTTTTATGTGTTGTAAGAATAGAAGCTCATTTTACTGTTTAAATTATCCATTACACTAGTGAAATGTAATTAGAGCACTGAAATAATTCAGCAATTAATTCAATTCAAAGTAAGCTCTTGCAGTGATTTGAACTGTCCCATATGTTATCCTTTGTAAATGTAGCTTACATAGGGATAAATGACATACAAGTCACTTTTAAACTCAGAATATTACTGGTTGGAAGGTTGCAAACTCCATTATTTAACATCATATTTCTTTGAAAACAAATGTGTCATAATTTTTAATTTACTGCGTGGTCTTAACGTCGCAGATGGTCAGATTAGTACCTTCAGGATCAGTCTGTTTCACCATAAAATCTGTCTTTAGCTTTCCTATTGCCCCATGTATTACCTTTGCAATAAGAGTTCTGACCTAACCCCAATTGATTAGCTACACATTACATGTAGGAAGGCTGGAAACCTGTGTCTGTGCTAATATATACATACATGTTTCTTGAGGAAAGCTAATGTGTACAACTGGTGCTTTATCACATTACTATGTTGAATTCAGAACCTGATAGATAAGAGAGTGCTACTGTTTCAATTCATCTTGTGTTTCCCTCTTTGTTTATCAGTTTCTCTAAAGTTCTCTTTTCCCCAGAAATGTTTGACACAGGTGCAGGTGATTAAATACAAACAACCCAACCTAAAGTGTCAAGTGATTAAAATTACATGAGCTTTTGGCCAAGCACTCCTTGACCATTGTCAAGTGGTATGACTGCCACTGGGCTTCTGGTACCCTCTCCGCCCCCCCCCCCCCCCCCATGTATACACTAGCTGCCATGTGTGATGTGTGACGCCACTGGTACCCCTATTATACACTAGCTGCTGTGTGTAATGTCACTGGTGCCCATGGCAACACTATGTATGGACATATGGCGTTCGATACGTCCACTTATATGGTGCAATTGCTGGATCCCATACAGTGCTGTACTGCAGGCCACTGTCTCTATTTAAGGTGTTATCAATTATTTTTATTTCAATGACTTCTTTAGTTACATGATCCCAGAAGCCGTTAGTCCAAGCCATGACGTACGTTTCATCAAATTTTATCCAGTATCTGTGTTCTAAAGCATGCGCAGCTAAAGTAGATTTCTCAGAGTAGCATAGGCGATAAAACCTCTCATTCTCCTTCCAGTGTTGTTCCACAGAGCGTACTGTTTGTCCATCATAACACTGGCAGTACTTGCAAGAGATTGTAGACCCCAAATGTTCTGAGACCTGATGCTTCTTTAACTGGTCTCAGTACTTGACAAATTTTTGTCAGAGGCCCGAAGATCAGTTTGATCTTGTGTCATTTCAGTAGGCAGCTTATCTTGCCCGACACAGGACCACAGAATGTAAAAAAGGTGAGTTTCTTTTCCTGCTCATCATCAGTGGTCTTAATGTGAGTCGTGCTTGAAATCACTTCATTTATTTGATGAATGTAATAGGTGTTGTTACTGAAGACCTTGTGTAGGTGGCTCAGTTCGTGGGGAAAGTTATCAGTATCTGATACCATTCTTGAATGATGCACCAGTGTTCAAAAAACATTGTACTTCTGTGTTGATTGATGAGGGCTGATGGCATGCAAGTACAGATCAGTGGGGGTGGGTTTTCTATAGACGCTGTGGCCAAGTCATCCATTTCATTTGCATTGGGTGGGGATGTCGAGAAGGGGCAATGCATCGTCTTTTTCTACGACTGTGGTAAACTGGATATTACTGTTATTGCCATTGAGGACTTCCAAGAAGTCATCCAATTTCTCACATCTGTGTGGGCAAATGACAAACGTGTGATCAACATATTGAAAGAAACAACGAGGCTTTAATGGCACCATGACTGAGGCTGTCTCCCCAAAATTTTTGTTGAAGAGGTACATGAATTTAGTGATGCAGTGTGAGAATGGGCTGAGGATTTTTGCTGGTAAATTGCTCCACTCATTTACCAGCCTAAGCATATTTACCACCATTGTTGTTCCATAGTTCAAACTTACCTTGTACTAATGGTCTTTCCTTTCCTGATATAACCCACCAGAACCCAGTCTGTGTCCTACGTCTTCCCATGCGAGACTTTCTCCTTTCAGTTTCTTAATGATTTCCATGACAGTACGCGTGTCCAGTAGTCTCCCATTGTAGATGTGGCTGTTCTCAGCTGCTCTCTTTATTTCTGATTTGACAGTTTTCTTTATCTTTGGTGGGATACTTTATCCGTGCAGCATACTGCAGCTGGGCTCTTACAAGGGATACATGCGCTTCCTCCTTTATATCCTTGCTCAAAATCTTTAGTACCCTCATTAACATGTGCCAAGACTTATTGGTAAACACACTGTTTACTGCCTCACCTATATTATGTAGTTCCCAGTATATTTCCTGGCACTCGGTATCACGTCCAGGTATCGCCACAGTTGTCTTGCTGTGATGGTGTTGGGTCCCAGTTTGTAATCTTATCAGTTGAAGTGCATTTACAGTGTACCAGGCTCTTCTGCCGCTTGCTACTGTTCGAATTTGTTTCTTTCGATTGTAGCTAATTGGATAATAGTAGATGGTAGCCAATGAAAAATCACTGAATCTAATGATTTCGTTTGGCAGAATATGTGAACTGATTTGTTCTCAATGTGAAGAGTGTGAAGGAAACTACATGTGCTGATAGACTGGACTGTAGCAAAGTCCAAGGCCTAGGTTAGTTTGGGAATATGACAGTTTCATTGTGGATAGGCAGAACCAACTGATGTGAATGGAAAAAGACTAGATACGCAGGCAGGCTGACCTGTAGTGAAGCCTGAGGTGTGGGCTAAGTTGGAATGTGACAAATTCGATGTCATTTCACAAAGTCAGTGTATGTGAATGGAAGAAAACATGACCTGCTGCCTGACAGAGCTGTAGGAAAGCCTGATTCCTAGTTTAGGTTTTAATGTGACTATTTGGTTGAGAGCTGGCTAAGCCAAAATAGAATTGCCATCATGACTGATGGGTAGTGTAGCCTGAGATATATGTTTGTCATTGCAATAATGTACGTGTGTCTTATTTCTGATATTGGCTAAAATTCTAACATAATAGAACAAAATACCGGGGAACTGTATTCACAAACCGCATTGCCGACAGACCGATGTGATGTAAGCACCCCGTGGAGGCTAGCACTATACTGGATGACAGAAGGTCACTATGCCAAAGACGAAAAGAGTTTTAATTGAGGTGCTACAATATCCTATCAAATTTCAATTATCTGAATTGTTGCCAGCAGCTGTTGGGAAGGTTTTCACGTTAATTTAATGGCTGTATAACACTCAAATACTACTCCTTTATTAATTTTATAATGCTTAAGTATTGATGTAAAGCAGATTATGTTTTAGCTTTCATCTTATATCTGCAGTAAACTTTGGATTTTGGAAAGTTATGTAATGCAGCTTCCAGCCTTTGGCTGTTATCCTAGTTATGATTTCATCCTCGAAGTTGTTCATGTGTTTCCTTTGTTTCTCTCTTTGGCACCATGGCCTTCCACCTTCCAATGTAGAGCTAGCCTCCACAGACTGCTTATACCACATTGGCCTGTTAGCAATACAGCGGAAGTATGCACATCACATGGGATTTTATGTTTTACTTGCATTGATTTTATACAGCTGGTGTCTACTGGTCCTGTAATATATCCAACAGGGTGTTACCTGGTAATCTATTTCTCAGATTTCTACCATTCTCGAAGTTTCAGTTCCATACTAGAGAATCGTTTTTGGTTGATATTTCCCATGTATTTATAATATTATCTCTAGAATTTAGTTAATTTTTAGGCATTTTATCCGCGTTCACGGTAGTGCCCAGTAGTGTCCCATTCATTATTTGTGGTCCCCCCCCACACCCCTGTTATTTTCTAGGCCTGACTCATTCAGTAGCATTACATTTGAACAAACATCTTTTGGGAGTTCTCAATTTTATTATGACAACCCACCAATGTGGTCTTAATGTGGATAACTTTCTGAATGCTGGGACTCTATAATTGTCCATTTACACTATGAAAATATAGCCATTGTGACTACTTGTCTCTTTTGTATTCTTGACAGATAAAGCTGAATATGCATCTATACTGACATGAAACCAGTATCTGTGAATAAAGCACCTTCGTATAGCCATGTGGCTTTTGGAAACACCTCATGACTCTTGCTTTTTTTAGTGTTACAATTTTTATGATAATTTGAATGGTTATTGAGTTTCGAGTGTTGTTTATTGTAGTTCACATTGTATATGAGCTGTTTTTGCCCTCCCCAGAAATTTGTTTATATCATAATGTACATCATCTTATGTTTGAAAATATTTTGTTCCATTAACACCAGAAGCAAATTACTTTCCATTGTTCCATTTCCATTAATCTAATGGATTTTACATTTTATCATAATTTTCTGTTATTGAACAATATTGTTTTGTCATGGATTAATTGAAGCTTTATGTATTGCTCATCAGTTTTAATCAGTAATGCCTTCAAAATGGCTGAAATCCATCACTGGAAGTCACAAATACATGTGACTATATTACAAGATAGTGACCATAACAAAAGAAACACATGTTAGAATGCTATTGTGGAGAAAAACATACTGTCAACTACAATGTAGGAATAATGTATCCAACAGAACAAATGTGGGAAGTTGGGGTTTTCGGGTGTGGACAAATGAAATTGGAGAATCATGACAATCATGATATCAAAAAACACAATCCACAAATTGGTATCAAAAATTTCACTTAACCTTTATGGTACAGTTGAACTGCCCGATACCATCAGAACACAAAAATTGCTGGAACGAATGAACTATGGTTACAAACATTTCATTTAGCCAATGTAAATCGAACGAAGTGCCTGATATTAGTACAAAACAAGGCCTTTGCAGTGAAATTCATGTAGTATAGAAAGTTCAATTAACTTATTTATATCAATTGAATTGTCGATTTGCATCACAACAGACATGTAATCTTTCTAGGGGTAGTATTATATAACACACCCCATCTATTTATACTACTGAAAATATCAATATTAAATATGAGAAACAGAAGGAACATACCTCCCAAGAGAACAAGAGAAGTTGAGACTCTAAGAAATTTATTTGTGTGTGTGTGTGTGTGTGTGTGTGTGTGTGTGTAGAGAGAGAGAGAGAGAGAGAGAGAGAGAGAGAGAGAGAGAGAGGTACCTGAACCTAAAACTTCATCTTCATTCAAAAATAACTAAACATAAAAAACTAAAAACAAAAAACATTCATTAAACAGAACTCAGTAACTCAAGCCCACTCCCTACCATTCAACTTACTACCATTCGCATATACATCCTCACAAGTGTCTTCAAAAAACCATGCAAACAACCTATCAAGAGCACTCCTTCGCCATCAATACTCGTCAAGATGAGCTTGTAAAAGGTGCCTTTTACGCCCCCCCCCCCCCCTCCCCAAGTTCCCCATTAATGTTTGTAAAACCCCAGTCCCACAATTTTTAAACTCAATTTGATGATTTGATACTAAATGATTACACTTTCCCCATTCTATGCCAAAAGCAAGTAAGAAGCAAACTCAGCAGAAACTGTATGGCAATCCCCAGTGACATACTCTTTATGCAACCAACTGAAAACTTCTTTCTACGATTTTCTACTGTCCTGAAAACATCATGTGCATTTACATCTCAGAAACAACAGTCTTCCACTCCCATATCTGTCCTGTCAACATAGAGTATGCAACAGCATGTTACGTCAGCTCTCTGAGCGCATGACCTTTGACCCCGCCGATGAGGCAGCATTACGCAATCTTGGCAGCGCGCCAGCTGCGGTCTGACCGACGAACAGCGGACGCGAGCACCTAGTGAGACTAGTGCTCGCGTCCGGGATAACTCTCGGCTGGCACTGTGAAATCGTCTAAGTCCCGTATCTGTCGCCGTGCCAGTGCGCGGCTATATAAGCGAGTGCTGCCCGCGTAGCAGATCATTCGCGCTGCTGCCGCTGCACAGGCAACTGCATTGAACGCTGCCAAGATGCCTTACAGAAGATACAGTCGCCGTCGCCGTGCAAGACAGACTATATATAAAACAATTGAAGACGTGGAAATGACCACATCTGCCGCCGACAAGAAAAAGAATACCATCAAATCTGTCGCTGCACACTCTCTACTGGACGGACCTGCAGTGTTTTGTGGTTGCAGACTGAACTTCAGCATCGACATCAATGATTCGTTTACCCACGGTAACGGATGGTTAACAGTCGCTGTTGTACGTGGTGGTACAGGCCATCCCCTCCCATACTAACATTTCCCAAACCTAGATTCATCCACACTTCTTGTCCCCCTATTAGATTTCTATAATTAATAAATTTCTCATAAATGTTTCACAGTAAATTATAAGATGATGATGAAGATGATATAAGAAAACTTATAAACAAAACGTTACTCGGGGATTAGACCTTAAGCCTGCTCCGACTGGCCGACTGCTGCCTACAAAGCAGTATGAGGAGTAATCTACGATTGTGTAACAGACAATTGGCATGTCACCAATCCCTCCTGTCATTACTGCCAGTTGCTGAATCGTGATGATACTGCTGGTTCTTTATTTGAGCAGTAGTTCATTTGGTCTCACAAGGCTGAGTGGACCGCATTCTAGACATCCGTACCTCAGAAAAATTCTAAGGGATATCGGGAATTGAACCCAGGTCCTTCTGTACTGAAGGCAGTGACACTAACCATTTGTTTAGTCCCCCTTAAACATCCCAACAACCACCACCACCACACTAACCATTCAGCTATATAGAGGTGATTGTAACATAATTATATGATATAAAATACCATGTTCACCACCTTGGCAACCTCCAAATTTGCAAGGAAAATAAAAAATGATCAGTAACCAGTTTTTATTAAAGTTCAGTTATACATGTTTGCAACAATGTACCTGAAAAAGACAATGAGGTAAAATGCGCCCATTGTCATCACCATGCAAGACATAATACACAATATATACAAATATATCATATTGTAAATTTGGACATTGGAATGTGTTTTCTAACTGTATTTCCCATTAGGTTTTTGTGACTGTGGAGCCATGCATCATGTGCTGCAGTGCACTGTCAAGCCTACATGTTAAACGAGTGACATACGGATGCGACAATTTTCGTTTTGGTGGCTGTGGATCTGTCCTCGATGTACCACAGCTCACAGACAATCCACTGGTGACAGTGTCTGGAGTGCAGAAGGACCGTGCCATTGCACTGTTGAAGCAGTTTTATCAGGGCAGCAATCCTAATGCTCCCCCTTCCAAAATTGCAAAGAAGGAGGCACGATTAGAAAGGAGAGCCATTAGGGAAAAGCAGGTGAGAAGGTGTTTCCTTTGTATTTATGCCATTTTGCAGTGAAGCAACCCTTGCAGTGTTAACTATGAGATAAAAAGTAGCTTAAATTTGAGATCATGGGCAGTACAAGCCAGAACACTTTTTCTCTACTGAATGTTCATTGGCACTGAGTCAGTTTCTGGTAGACAACACGAGGTAAGCACTGAGGGGGAAAAAAAAGTAAGTTTACCAGGACTGCAGCTACATATCTGCAAATAAACAAAGAAATTAATATATAACTTAATTTTTTCCTGAGGTTATAATTAAAGCTTTATTACTACCACTCACATAGATGAATTTTTTTAACAAGTGTACCAAAAGATTCATTACCGAATTATTGCTCTTCTTTTTAAACGAGTAATTCAAAATGTACTAACTATAAATTGTATTCAAGTAGTTGAAACTGTATATTTAAAAGTTATCAGAAAGGGGCAACACACAATATCAAACAAGAATAAAACTTGGCTATCTGTAAGTACATGTTTCCAAATTGGAAAAGAGCGAAGAAAAGTGGACTGAGAAAGTTAAGGGAACCACAAAAATTGAGGATTATTGTTGTTGTTTAACCAGTTGCAGCTACTGTGAATAGCCAAGTCCAAAATTGTAAATGTTCAGTATTGTTCAGAGTTCCTTCCTTACTCTTTCTGGAATTGCGGTCACCACAAGAACCGTGTTTTAAAAGCTGCATGAACTTGTAGGCAGACTGACCCTCTCCTCCCCATACACTGCAGTCCAGAGATTTTCTTGCTGTTTGTCCAATGACTGCTTAAAACTGCCTGTTAAAATGCCTCCTTGCACTGCAGTCACATCTTAGAGGGTACTGTTAATGTCACTACACGAAGCGTGTTAGTGAGCACTATGTCTGTTCTTAATAGTTACTGCCAAGATATCTTTCCCTGTAAATCCAACAGTAGAGTACTGTGTGCTAGAGCAGATTTGTTTGTTTATTTTCAGTACTTTGTTTTCCGACCAGCATCCTGGTTATTCAGCAGGGAGACATATTGACAGACTTGTTTTGAGGCCCACATTTACATCTATATTTTGCAAGATCCTGTTCAATGCGTGATGTCTTGATTTACTGTTACTGGTTGTGTTTGAACAATGTCTTGTTGGGGACTCATCATCAGGAAAAGTACATGGAGCACCTACAGACTTATTTAAGACATATTAAAGATTAAAAAAAATGTGTTTGTGTCCTATTAATATTTGTTTATTACAAAGCTGTTTTTGACTTATTAAGCCATCTTCAAGAAACAACTGACTGGTTCCACAAGAGGCACAAGTGCATACAAAATGAAATATAGTATTAGAAGCAAAGATACTATCAACACACACACAGACACATTGGCAGTGACATTCCTCACCTAATGTTGTGGCCAAAGTTTTTGTTTCTAATGTTTGGTTTCGTTTGCACTAGTGTTTCTTGGGAATGATAGTTCATTGTTTTTTTCATGATGGGCTAATAACCTGAAAACTGGTCCAAAATAAACAAATATTAGCAGAACTAAAATGTTTGTCTGTTTTTGAACCTTATATATCTGCATACAATTTATAGTTTGTAACTTTTAAATTCATTGTTTTTATTGAAGAACCATTAGTCAGTAAATAATCTTTTAGTAGTAAGTTAAGACTGGAATTTTATTGCTTCATATTATGCTGCAGAGCCTAAGTTTGTGTTATGTCATTTCATCACAAAATACATCTGTATTTTTCACTGTAAATTAAAACAAGTATCTATCGATTAGTCACTTCATTGTGCTGCAGCAACTCAAATCTGGTCACTTTCTGATTTTCTAGGATTGCGAGGACATTCACTCCAAAGCAGAAAGTGCTATGAATTGTCCTGTTCCTGACAAGTCTAACAATACTGGGCAAAGTAATCACATTGTGAACTGAAGCACTGAAGATAATTACTATGTATTTATTTGTCGTAATAAAGTACCCCATATCCTCTTATTTCTCTTTGTCTTCCAGTTTTCATCTGGCTTCAGGGATGTGCTGAACATCATTTCCTGCTTTTATGCCATTTGGACTATATGGTATTTTGACTTGGTATATCTGTCATTATCAATTGGAGTGACACGGTATGGATACATAAGTGTGTGGGAAGACTGTAATTCATGTTTACAGATAATTCCACATTAGGTTACTATAAAATTGCACAACCCAACTACTGACTATTATCACCAAAATTTGCATCATTTACTATAGTACCAACATGGTGCAATGTGGTGACTGCCACAGTGGAAACAAAAGATGTATACTAAACACAAAATTCTTAGTTTTAACTGTAACCTACTGAATGTGCCATGCACATGTATGCAGCTTTACTTTCACTCTTGTTGCATGTGAAATAAAGAAGTGTCAGACAATACACTATTTACTGACAGATTGTTTTAAATTAGTAGAATAACAAAACATGTATTACATGTAATTTATTATGATCCCATTGTACCAGTTATTAGTAGGGACAGGAAAAATTTGTTTCAACAATTAATGTGAATTTGGTGGTTTTTAAGGAAATAACGTGAATTCAGCTGTTTTTAAGGAGGTAGCGCGAATTTGGCAGTTTTCAAGGAAGTAATGCAAAGTCGGAGTTTTTCAACAAAATTTCTCTGTGTCCTCGTAAGAAGTGTCGTAAATCTAATGAAGTTTAATGTTGAAATGTTCTATGTTCAACTGTCACACTATTTTTTGCAGTCGTGACGTAACTAGTGGCCTATCGACTTTTGCGAGCGCGTACGATGGACCACTGTGTAAAATTGCTGCTACATCTTGTCACACGCAAAATATTACATTCCTAGGTCCACTGCAAACCAAAACATGAGCCATAATATGGTGTACTTGTGGATTGCATTAACTTCAATTGTGGGCAGAACGATGAGTCCGGATACCTTATTAAGTGTCAAGAGTTCCACTCGATACCAATAACCATTCCCAAGAGAAGGAAGAGCAATGTGATGTTCTGGCATTACATCAGTACAAAAACAAATGACAAAACAGTACATTTTCTTAAGATTTTATTACAATTTATTATTTTCCGTGATTTCTCGTGTAAAGTTGCTGCTACACTAGGTCTCATGCCAAATATTACATCCGCAGGTGAAATTCATGGTGCTTAAAACGGTCAGTAAATGAGTTTTCGATAACCAATACATGAAAAGTACGCCATATTACATCTCATGTTTGGGTTATCTAATACTCACTTATAGACCGTTTATTGTGCATTGCATTTGACCTAGGAATGTAATGTTTTGCAAGTGACGAGGTGTAGCAGCAACTTTGCACAAGAAAATGTGAAAAGTAATAATTTGTAATGAAATCTTAAGAATGGTTTCCGTTTTTGTCATTTGTTTTTGTACTGTCGTAATGCCAGAACATCACACTGCTCACCTTTCTCTCGGGAATGGTTACATTTATAGGGCGGAAATTTACGTCACGTTCTTAGGTATCCAGTGTCTTCGTTCTATATGATATAGAAGCTTCTAAGTTAATACAATGGACAGATTCGCTACATTGCAGCTCATGTTTTGGTTATCAAAGTCTCACTTATTGACATGATGTTCTGGCATTACGGCTATACGAAAACAAATGAAGAAAACTGTACATTTTCTTAAGATTTTTTACAATTTATTCGTTTTCGCAATTTCTAGTGACAAGTTGCTGAGCACCAGGTCTCATGCCCCTGAGGCAGGTTAGCGCAGTGACGACTTCGGAAGCAGAATACTATCGGAATCCTTGACAGGCTGTCAAGATGCTGTTTATATAGTCTCCTGTGATGTTACTATGATCCTTGGGGAAACTTCCATTACTCTGGGTGCCTTCCGATCCTCGAGTATGTCACGTAGCTGCTCTGAGTTGGAATTGGCTGTTATCAAGCACTGCACCACTCCGGCTCTTTCCGTTGTGTACTAACCTTGTGTGGAGGCTTTCCATCTGTCGAAGCACCTTAATCCATATAACAGCAGCTCCTACTGCTATGTTACAGGACCGTAACTTCACAGACAGCTTAACATACGCCTATTCATTCGTGACAGATGTAAAAAAAGAAATCCTCACCAGTATCATCAATCTCCATTTCATCTGCTTCCTCTTCAGAAACCTCTGAACCGCTGACTGCTCATTTGCTTCCATGCCTTCATCTTCCTCCTCAACATTTCAGCCCTCTATGTCTTCTTCACTATTCTGTGTCCCTTCTTGAACTTGCCTCTTCTTATCAGTGGTCAACTGATCAATAAGTCGCCTGATCTCCTCATCGGAAGATACAAAATACAACGGTGAAGACTAACAGACTTAGATAGGTAAATATAATTAGTAGGTGCAATTATCATAAGATAGGTAGGTAGTAGATATACGTATCTGCGTTACACTGCTGATATGAATATAACAGTGTATGGATAGATGAAATAGCTAACCCGTCATATTGTATGTTGACTGCACGAAAAACGTTGATCTAGATACATACTTCTACTAAATAATTCATGGTAAAAATGTTGTACAACAATAAAAAACAATGAGAGCCAAAGTGTCTCAAGAAACAATAACCACTCAGCAATCTTCAAAAAGAAAATTTACGTACACGAGCGAGCTCATGCAGCACGGAGTGCTGCCAAAGTGGAGTACTCACGTTCGACCTCGGTTGGTGACTGCTACAAGGAGGGAAAACGACATCTGGTGCACGGATTGTGTTGACAGCATGGCCGACTGCAGGTACTGTATGTCCATAGATGATTCAAACACCTTCACTACCACTTATCACATACACATCAATGTGCTGTCAAGCACCCACAGGAAGGTTAAACAAAGCTGATCGATCTGTTCACTTATTCCTCCTGCAGTGCTCTCATGTTGTTGTGTCTAATGATGAGGGGAACTGGTAAAATGCGATACTGCACACTTTTGGTGACATTTTATATGCCATAATCATTGTACACATTTATACTGCTAAACTTTGTGATATAATGTCTGCCTTTGTCATATTTAGCTAGTTAACACCTGTATATAACTAAACAGCTAACCCGGTTTCTGGTGTACAGTCCTAGTTGCAGAGCTTTTCATATGAACATTGAACAAATTTAAAAATTTAGAATGCTGTCATAATTTTCTCAATAAGAGGTATAATCCTGTGTTAAAGGTTTAACACAGTAAGACAAGTATTAAATTTAGAAACCGTGCATCTGTTACGGGACACTGTAGCCAACAGCATGCAAGTTGCCCGGATTACATCTATCTGGTATTTGAGAATGAGAGCACTTAGCGACTTCATACATATTTTAAATATAATTTGAAACCTTTACGAAACTTCTTCTTGCTGCCACTCCCTACAAAATGACGAAAGAAAAACACATTTTCTCTGTACGTGTAGTATAACTTCAGCATCTGGCATGACATTTTAAGTTATTAGTTCTTTACTGCTAACTACATATTTAACATAAAATATTTAACACAAAAGGATCTGGAAGAGCAGCTGAACAGAATGGACAGTGTCTTGAAAGGAGGATATAAGATGAACACCAACAAAAGCAAAACGAGGATAATAGAATGTAGTCGAATTAAGTCGGGTGATGCTGAGGGGATTAGATTAGGAAATGAGACACTTAACACTTTCGCTGCGGTTGACGCTTATAAGCGTCACAACAAGCCATGAGCCAGTGCGGCTGACGCTTATAAGCGGCCGCGCTCACTATCGGATTACTCAGTCTAGTTGCAGTGGCTAAGCTAGCATCATAGCGTGTAAACGTTTGTTTCCTGTGATCAGTTATCGAATGTATATTGTTCGTAATGGCGGCTAATGAACATTTGAATGACGCCTGTGTGACCCGTATAGGTGTCAGACAGCAAACAGACTTTAAAACAAGACCACAATACAGTCGAAGCTTATTTGAAGTAATGCATCTAAGGTGTCATAGGTGTCATCATTAAGTCGGTATATAACATGACCCTACAGATCTTACAAGGTCTTTACGTCAGCCTGTAACTCAGGTGTGCTTAGGAGCGTCGGTTACGAGCGGTACCTGCACTTTCGGAGTGTTACCGGCCCGCACTCGCAGGTTGCCGGGCCGCACTGGAGAGTTGCGCGCCTGCACCGATGCCGCAGCGAAAGTGTTAAAGTAGTAAAGGAGTTTTGCTATTTGGGGAGCAAAATAACTGATGATGGTCGGAGTAGGGAGGATATAAAATGTAGACTGCCAGTGACAAGGAAAGCGTTTCTGAGGAAGAGAAATTTGTTAACATCGAGTATAGATTTAAGTGTCAGGAAGTCGTTTCTGAAAGAATTTGTATGGAGTGTGGCCATGTAAGGAAGTGAAATGTGGACAATAAATAGTTTGGGCAGGAAGAGAATAGAAGCTTTCAAAATGTGATGCTGCAGAAGAATGTTGAAGATTAGATGGGTAGATCACATAACTAATGAGGAGGTATTGAATAGAATTAGGGAGAACAGAAATTTGTGGCACACCTTGTCTAAAAGAAGGGATCAGTTGGTAGGACATGTTCTGAGGCATCAAGGGATCACCAATTTAGTATTGGAGGGTAGCGTGGAGGGTAAAAATCTTAGAGGGACACCAAGAGATGAATACACTAAGCAGATTCAGGACGATGTAGATTGCAGTAGGTACTGGAAGATGAAGCAGCTTGCACAGGATAGAGTAGCATGGAGAGCTGCATCAAACCAGTTTCTCGACTGAAGATCATAACAACAACAACAAGAAGTCATTTGTAAAGTAGTCAGCTGTTTGAAGCTGTTTTATAAATGAGAGTTCAATTCTTTAAAAATGGGTGTTCAGATTCAGGCTCTTGATTCTTTATTCATCAGTATATTTACTTACTAATATTACAAAACACATATTTACATTAGTGTATTTGGCATTTATAAAAATTCTTCTAAAGAATTAAATGGTTTGGATAGCAATAATTGTGCAGCGTTTCCTTAAATGATTTGTTATGTGTAAATTTGGTAGTTCAACAAGTATGTAGGTTACACTTTCTAGAATATATAAATTAATTATAGTTAAAAACTTATATTAAACAAAGGCTTGCAATGAGTTCTAGTATTTGCTCTTGCCATTACTCTAATTGCCTTCTCCTGAATTACAAGAATTTCATTTTTATTTATTTATTTATTTTGCTGTTTTCCACAGAGTATTAAACTGTATTTCAAAATAGGTTTTTTTAAGGCAGAAAGGTGTCACATGACGTGAGTCTCTTTAGGAATTATATCACCCTTGATAATCTAACTTTTACTTGTTCTACATGAGTGTACCATTTTAGTTTATTGTCAAGTGAAATGCTTTAAAATTTTACATTTTGTTTTTCAGTTTTTACTGTCTTTGATGGGGCGAATCACATATTCTGCATCTTATTCATATTTAACAGTACACCATTTGCACCGAACCATGGTGCTGCACTTTCTTTTACCAAGCTCATTCTTTTGACAAGGATTACAAATAAATAGTTTCCAGACATAATGTATACATTTATGACTTTGCATCTGTATTATCCGGTAAGTCATTTATTTGTACCAGGATCAGAAGAGGTCCTAATTTTGATCCCTGCGACACACTGTTGAACCTTACTTGTGTCTGATGACTGACATGAACTCATCACCTTTTTTTTTTTAGGTTTTATTCCATTAGTTTTAGGCATTTGTCACTGATTCCACAGTATTCTAGTTTGGAGAGTAAAACATGGTGTTTAGCTGTGCTTACTGGTTGGTAATGAAAGGGATTATCATTTTTTAGTCAACCTTCAAAGCAAAAGTTGGGTGGTGCAGAAGGTCGGCACTTACATGTGTACGGCTTAGCTCAATGAGAATGAGAATTTGATGTGATACATAGCGAATCCATTTTACATATTAACACACCACACACTAGCAAAAGTTGTTTCTGAATTAAATTTTCTTCTGTGTTTAATTTTCCATGTTTTCACCTATTTCTCAGATAATGTGTAATACATAATACGCAGCACAATCGCTCAGTGTGATGCAGGCAGTGTTCTTTCATTATATGAAGCTACAGTCACCTTCCCAGTGTGTTTCTTGGGTTAACTAAACAGTACACACTATGGTATCCTGTTAGTGGAGACATAGATTTCACAGATTAGTTGAGACCAGGGGCGTAGATACAAGGAGTGTGGGGCGTGGTGGTTGAGAGCCATTTGAACAATGATGATAATAGTACATCAAAATTCATTCATACACTCCTGGAAATGGAAAAAAGAACACATTGACACCGGTGTGTCAGACCCACCATACTTGCTCCGGACACTGCGAGAGGGCTGTACAAGCAATGATCACACGCACGGCACAGCGGACACACCAGGAACCGCGGTGTTGGCCGTCGAATGGCGCTAGCTGCGCAGCATTTGTGCGCCGCCGCCGTCAGTGTCAGCCAGTTTGCCGTGGCATACGGAGCTCCATCGCAGTCTTTAACACTGGTAGCATGCCGCGACAGCGTGGATGTGAACCGTATTTGCAGTTGACGGACTTTGAGCGAGGGCGTATAGTGGGCATGCGGGAGGCCGGGTGGACGTACCGCCGAATTGCTCAACACGTGGGGCGTGAGGTCTCCACAGTACATCGATCTTGTCGCCAGTGGTCGGCGGAAGGTGCACGTACCCGTCGACCTGGGACCGGACCTCAGCGACGCACGGATGCACGCCAAGACCGTAGGATCCTACGCAGTGCCGTAGGGGACCGCACCGCCACTTCCCAGTAAATTAGGGACACTGTTGCTCCTGGGGTATCGGCGAGGACCATTCGCAACCGTCTCCATGAAGCTGGGCTACGGTCCCGTACACCGTTAGGCCGTCTTCCGCTCACGCCCCAACATCGTGCAGCCCGCCTCCAGTGGTGTCGCGACAGGCGTGAATGGAGGGACGAATGGAGACGTGTCGTCTTCAGCGATGAGAGTCGCTTCTGCCTTGGTGCCAATGATGGTCGTATGCGTGTTTGGCGCCGTGCAGGTGAGCGCCACAATCAGGACTGCATACGACCGAGGCACACAGGGCCAACACCCGGCATCATGGTGTGGGGAGCGATCTCCTACACTGGCCGTACACCACTGGTGATCGTCGAGGGGACACTGAATAGTGCACGGTACATCCAAACCGTCATCGAACCCATCGTTCTACCATTCCTAGACCGGCAAGGGAACTTGCTGTTCCAACAGGACAATGCACGTCCGCATGTATCCCGTGCCACCCAACGTGCTCTAGAACGTGTAAGTCAACTACCCTGACCAGCAAGATCTCCGGATCTGTCCCCCATTGAGCATGTTTGGGACTGGATGAAGCGTCGTCTCACGCGGTCTGCACGTCCAGCACGAACGCTGGTCCAACTGAGGCGCCAGGTGGAAATGGCATGGCATCCAGCATCTCTACGATCGTCTCCATGGGAGAATAGCAGCCTGCATTGCTGCGAAAGGTGGAGCTACACTGTACTAGTGCCGACATTGTGCATGCTCTGTTGCCTGTGTCTATGTGCCTGTGGTTCTGTCAGTGTGATCATGTGATGTATCTGACCCCAGGAATGTGTCAAAGTTTCCCCTTCCTGGGACAATGAATTCACGGTGTTCTTATTTCAATTTCCAGGAGTGTATTTAATGCCATGAATTTCATTAACTATTGTAGATAAATACAATAGTACATGATTTGCTACTTGATCTGCATATTGGTGTAGAAACATTATTTATATTGGAGTGTGGAAAAGTTTCATGTATCTCTTACCGAGGTCCCGTGCTAAAGTGACAATATACAAACTCCAGTGTGACTCACGCCCAAAATTCTACTTCACAAAACTTCAATTTTCTACTTTGTTTAACGCCCTACATTGAATGTAAAGTCTTTTTCCAATTAACACAACAGTAATTTACACTTAATTTCCCAAAATATGAAATCTTTTTATCACAGCATCTTTGACACTTATGTATTTTTAAGCTCGGTATTTGCTTTAATATGTTATGAGTCAAAACATATGTTGCACATTGGAAACTTGTTATGTTAGCAAACAAAAGTGTTCAATAATGCAAACCAATGTATATGATGGTCCAAATACGAACAACATTGTGAATATGACTCATTAGAAGAAAACTATGTAAGTTGCATTCTAGCACTAGCCTGTAGTGCAACAACCTTTATTACTCATTTGTAACTATGAATTATTGTTTATCCTAGGACAGATTACCACATCATACACTATGTGATCAAAAGTATCCAGACAGAATCCATCGGTAATGCTGGAATTCAATACGATGTTGGCCCACACTTAGCATTGATGACAGCTTCCACTCTTGCGGGCATACATTCAATCAGGTGCTGGAAGGTTTCTTGGGGAATGGCAGCGCATTCTTCACAGAGTGCTGCACTGAGGAGAGGTAACGATATCAGTTGGTGAGTCCTGCTATGAAGTCGGCATTCCAAAACATACCAAACGTGTTCTACAGCATTCAGGTCAGGACTCTGTGCAGGCCAGTCCATTACAGGGATGTTATTGTCATGTAACCGCTCCGCCACAGGCCGTGCATTATGAACAGTTGCTAGACTGTGTTGAAATACGCAATCGCCATCCCCGAATTGCTCTTCAACAGTGGGAAGCAAGAAGGTGCTTAAAACATCAATGTACACCTGTGCTGTGATAGTCCCATGCAAAACAACAACGGATGCAAGCCCTATCCATGAAAAACACGACCACACCATAACACAATCGCCTCCGAATTTTACTGTTGGCACTACACACGCTGGCAGATGATGTTCACTGGGCATTCGCAATACCCACACCCTGCCGTCGGATTGCCACATTGTGTGCCATGGTTCGTCACTCCACACAACGTTTTTTCGCTGTTCAATCATCCAATGTTTATGCTCCTTACACCAAGAAAGACATCATTTGACATTTACCGCCATAATTTGTGGCTTATAAGCAGCCACACGACCATGAAATCCAAGTTTTCTCACCTCCTGCCTAACTGTCATAGTACTTGCAGTTTGGAATTCCTGTGTGATGGTCTGGATAGATATCTGCCTATTACACATTACGACCGTCTTCAACTGTTGGCGGTCTCTGTCAGCCAACAGACAAGGTTAGCCTGTACACTTTTGTGCTGTACGCTTCCCTTCACATTTCGACTTCACTATCACATTGGAAATAGTGGACCTTGGGATGTACAGGAGTGTGGAAATCTCACATACAGATGTATGACAAGTGACATCCAATCACCTGACCACGTTCGAAGTCTGTGAGTTTCGCAGAGTGCCCCATTCTGCTCTCTCACGATGTCTAATGACTACTGAGGTCGCTGACTGGAGTACTTGCACCTAATATGAGAAACATATGTTTTTCAGAGTGTCTGGATACTTTTGGTCACATAGTGTATGTTTTGACAAAAGCATAAAAGCTGTCTTATTTTGAATAGTATAAATTCAGAACTGGAAATGGTACTTTTTGAATGAAGTCATCCAAAACCAATTAGTGGCTGGTTACTGAAAACCATCAACAATTAATTAAATACTGACCAACACTTGTGTTTGGTATTACTTCTCCTACACACTGATGAAATTTATTCACAGAGTAATGAATTATAAATCCAAATTTAATCTGAATAAAGCATTAGCTGCTCTAATTATAACACTTTGATACTTCATTTTACCATAAAAAACTATGCCAATTTATTTGCACACATGGTGCCTCATTTATTCAGGCACCATTTAAACACAAATCTCAGAGATATAATAATTTTCCTTACAGTTTCCTTGCTTACCTTAAAGTTGATTTCTATACAATAAAAATGATGAAGTTTCTGAAAAGTTGGTATTTGTTCGTATTCTTAACAATAATCACAGAAACCCCGCTAACACACTTGTCCATATCATCAGTGAGTATTTATTACAGGCACTTTGCTTCTGAATACTGAATCACTTAGCATCATTCCCTTGTCAACATTCATTTTTCACTGCTTCATAGCCATATGTTAATTAGCTTACAGTAGCCACCTTGATACACAGATCAATGAATTAATTTAATTGACCCCTTATGCATAAACTGACCCGATACAAATTAATTATCCTGGAAATTCAAGTCCAAGGTGCATTTTATCAAATGAAAATATATTTGTCTGTATGAAAGATACCTTACCAGATGTGTGATGCACATGCCAACAATTAAAGAGGCACTAAAGCGGAAGGACAGATGCTGGGCATCAATTGCTATACAGAACAACTCATCCATTTGCTCTCAGATACTTATTTATTTTCCATAGTCACAATATTCTGAGTCAGGATGCTACAGATGACAGTGATTTTTGCCCCTGCCTCAAAACTTGTCTTACATTTACATTTATACGTGATGACATTACATATTTTTCAAATGGTATCCACAAGTCCTCACTATCCCTGTCTAGCTCAAGATGCCAAGGCTGAATGGTGTCGAGAACAATTCGAGGGACACCGTGGTAACACAGCCGACTCCGCCCGGACATGATGGCTACATCCCCACTGTGTAAGTACACTGCTGATGGTTCGTCGTCCATGGTTGTTCCTCCCAGCAGAAAGATGGCTGTCTGTCCAAAACTGGTGGCAGAGATTAAGTGTCAAATACCAAGCACTCAATATGACAACCAAATATCCTCATACATTATATTACACATGTAGAGTGGGAATTTATTATATTTGGAAGATTAAATGATACACCCTAGCAGTGTAACTAATTCTGCGAGATTATGTTCTTGCTTTGGTCTCCAGTCTGAAGATCGGCTTCATACAGTTCTCCACAAGTGTATCCTGTACAAGCCACATCACCTCTTCCAATTCTTTCTTATAGTGAATTTGTGACATAAATTTATTTTCTCCTTAGTTTGAGTCAGTACCTTCTCATTAGTTATCCGATCTATTCATCTTCAATATTGATCTGTAGCACCACATTTCACTTCCATACAACGCTATGCTCCAGACAGACAGCTTCTAAAATGAGTTCCTAACATCTGAGTTTATGTTAAATGTTAACAAAATTGATTTTCAGAAATGCTTTTTTGCCATTACAAGTCTGCATGTTATACCGTGTTTATTTTTGCTAATGTTAGTTACAAAGGGCATTCAGAAAGTTTTGCACAGTCATCTCTAATTTTTTTTTTATTTATTTATTTTTATTTTTTTTTATTTTTTGCAGGAGAAGAAAGAAATTTTTTGCACACATACTTGGAACATTTAGCTATAAGTTGGTATATAAAATTATTTTCTTTTATTTACAGGTGAGCCATAACGGACTGTGAAGTAGATGTCAGGTTGCGACAATGGTCGTTGATGGAGTTCCTCTTCAAGACCGTCAATGACACTGCCACATCAATTCACAGGAAGTTGCTCCCTGTTTATAGGGAGGGCACCGTGGATCGCAGCAGTATCCAGCGGTGGTTGCAGAGGTTTAAAGAAGGTGATTTCTCTCTACTAGACAATCCATGATGCAGTAGACCATCGACGGCAATGAGTAATGTGAATAAGGAGACCATTGATCAAATCATCCAAACTGACAGATGTGTGATGACGCAACAGCTTGCTGAAATGACTCGTTTGTCATTGGGTAGTGTGGTATCACTGGCACAGTCAATGAGGTACAGAAAAATCTGTGCACGTTGGGTGCCTAGATTATTGACAAGAGGAATAAAAACGATAAGGAAGAATTTGTGCGAGGGTCTCATGAAGACCGTTACTGAAGAGTGGAAACAGTGATTTAACAGTGTCATTACCCAGGATGAAACATGGTTGTTTTTGTCCGAACCTGAGAGCAAAACCCAATCCACGGAGTGGCGTCATCTCGGGAGAAGAAACCAAGACTTTCACGAACAGCAGGCCGAAAGGTGGTGGCCTCTTTCTTCTGGGATCAATGTGGTTTCATTTTCATTGACTTTTTGGACCCTGGCTCCAAAATTAACTGGGACTGTTACTGTTTGTCATTGGACAAGCTTCAATGTGCCATCAAGACCCACAGACCACAGCTTCAGGGTCAGCTCATCAGACTACACCAGGACAATGCCAAACCCCATACAGCCCTTATGACGCAAGAGAAAATCAGGAAAATGGTTGGAAAATTGTTCCTCATCCTCCCTACAGTCCAGACTTGGCTCCGTCTGATTTTTACCTCTTTGGTCGTATGAAGGCCTATCTGCGCGGTAAAACATTTGATAGCGAGAAAGACCTTATGTCCTGTGTCAAGCAATGGTGTAAAAGTCAATCCCCAGAATTTTACCAAAGTGCATTTACATCATGGAAAGAACGTTGGGCCAGATGCATCACAGCTGATGGAGGCTACATTGAGTAGGCTCAATGTATTAGCTAAATGTCCCAAGTATGTTCACAAAAAATTTCATTCGCCTCCTGCAAATAATAAAAAAATTTGTGACAACTGTGCAAAACTTTTTGAACACCCTTTGTATTTTGCTCAACAAACAGTAAACTTATCTTACTACTTTCAGTGTCTCATTTCCTAAGCTAATTGTTTCATCACTACCTGCTTTAATTAAACTACACCCTACTGCCCTTGTTTTACTTTTGTCAATATTTATTTTTAACATCTTTTCAAGATAATGAACTGAAATGGAAAAACATATTAATAATGTCTGTAAGAAACTGAGCTCTGTCATATTCTTAATGATGCAGCTATCACAGTATTCAGACAAGAATCTGCGTACAGTGTATCATGGACTTTTCGAACTATACTTACAGTATGGAGTGACTGTGTGGGGAAACTCAAACAAACAAGAGACAAAACGAGTGTTCACATAAAAAAAAAAAATCAATTAGGACCATTTTAAGAAGAAAGACCTCTGAAATGTGCAGAAACTGTTTCAAGAATTTAGGTATCTTAACTTTTTCATCGTTGTATATATACAAAACAATAACGTACATCACAAAAGGTAGTGAGGACTGGATTACAAATGCTAGTGTACACACCCACAATACAAGAAGGAAGAATGAGGTATGGAGCATACCCCACCAACTGGCAGTGCTAGAAAAAGGACCACAGTACTCTGGTATCAGACTACTAAGAAGTCTGCCTAAAAACCTGCAAGATAGTGTACTTCACAATGACTTTCCAAAGAAACTTAAAGACTATCTCATTGAAAAAGAGTTTTACAGTGTTGCAGAATACTTATGCCATTAAATTTGTATATATTGTTATTCATTATCAATTATGTAAAAATGTAAGCTAAAGGTGTAGAAAAATAAGTGATAATGAATGTTAATTCTTGGATATGTCCTGTATTACACGTACATTTACTGTACACAATGTAATCTTACAGGATCAAATAAAATTCAAATTCAATTCAGATACAATCTAATCATTCACCCGCTTTTTCTAGTCCTCTGCTGTCTCTGATATAACTGCAATGTTATTGACAAACATCAAAGTTTTAGCTTCTCACTGTACTTCATTTTTCTTCCCAAATTCTCCTTAGTTGCCTTCACAGCTTATACTGAACGCATAACAAGAGGGATAGTCTACAACCGTGTCTCACTCCCTTCTCAACTAAAGCTTCCCTTTCATGTTTATCTTAAATGCTGAAGAAAGCCCCCCCCCGGCCCCACTGACTAAATCCTCCCACATTTGTCTCATGCGTTTCTAGCATACTCTGAATGAAACAAATGTTACAAAAGCTTGTAACCAGGTGCAAATGGATGTCGGTTACTGCTCAGTCCTATATATTTTAATGTTATCTGATAGTTTTGTTCAGTATCTCCCCCCCCCCTTTCTGAATAAAACAAAGGATATTTTGTTTATTAACCAAACAATAAAGCAAACTCACCTCGGGCAGTGACAGGCTCAAATAAGGGAATAACCTTTTACAAAACAAATTATTAAACAATGTTCATACTGGATTGCTGTGTTGTCATAATGCTTAAAAGCGCTTACTGAACACAGCAAATGAAAAAATAGGTGTTAACAACAGCTGAGTGACTCAAGTGAAAAGGAAGTAAAAGGAACTTGAAAAGGCCTAGCCAAAGAGGAACAAACAGGCTGCTGCCACTGTTGAAGATTCCAGCATAATTAAGAAGAACTATTGCAATGTTGGAACTTCATACATAACAGGAGAAGAATCACTGAAAATAGTAAACAACTGGAAAACTGAACATAAGTCCATACTTCTTTGGCCTCACTAATGCTGCCCTCTCTGGCTTATCATTGCAATAATAGTACTTTCTAATTTATAGCATTTCCAGTTTAATGGTGGTTCCCAAGCGAGAAAATTATCCCCTTAAAGTTTCCTATTCATTCTTGTGACATATTTGCTTCTGCAAATCTAGAAATAGTTTCTGCCATTACATGTAAATCTACATATATGCTCCACTAACCACTCGAAGTGCATGGCAAAGGATACTTCTCATTCCAGTTGCATATGGAGTGTGTGAAAAATGACCACTTAAATGTCTCTTTGCGCACTTGATCACTGAAATTTTGTTATCAGCTTTTCCTCGATAGTTTACTTTCAAAAGTTTGTCAATTTAGTTGTTTCATCATTTCTCTGATGCTCAACCGTGAGTCAAACAAACCTGTTACCATTTGTGCTGCCCTTCTCTGCATATATTCAATATCTCCCAGTTAGTCCTATCTGGTATGAGTGCCACACACTTCAGATTTTCCTAGTATTCTGCCAGTAAACTGAAGTCTGCCACCTGCTTTACCCACAGCTGAGCCTTTGAGACCATTCCACTTTATATTTGTAGAAAGAGTTACACCCAGGCATTTGTATGGGTTGTCAGATTCCAACCACAATCCACTGTTATCGTTGTCATAGCATACCACTTTTTTTATTCCAAAATTTCACATTTTTGTACATTTACAGGAAGTTTTCACTCTTTGCAACATTTTAAAATCATACTGAGATACAATTTAATATTTCTGCATCTTTTTTTGGATGGTACTCATTATGGATGAAAGTGCATCACTTGCAAAATGTCTGAGGTTGCTATTAACACTGTCTGCACAACACGAACAAGGGGTGTAACGCACTTCCCTGGGACAAACATGAGGACTGAAGATACTTCTACCTCTACTGATGAGTTTCCACCCAAGGTAACATGCTGCATCCTGCTTACCGAGAAATCCTTCGCCCAGTCACAGATTTCTTTTGATGCCCCATATGGTCATATTTTATTAATAAATTCTAATGTAGTATCAAGTCAAATGTGTTTTGGAAGATATGAAACACTGCATCCCCCTGATTGCCTTGATCTGTGGATTTTAGGATAGCAAGTGAGAAAAGTTTTAATTGCACAATCAATGTTTTTACAATCCATGCTGTTTGGCACAGAGTAGGTCATTCTGCTGAAGATACATCATTATGTTGGGGCACATTTGTTTAAGCCTATTTAAGTAACCAAGTTTTAAAAAATAATGTTTGTTATCTCAAAAATTTTACCTGAACGACAGTAAAGGTGCAGTAACATCTTCCTCAGAGTGATCTGTATGTCCTGAGAGAGTTGAATCCAGGTGGTAAAAGTTCACAATAGCTGCTTCAGCAGAGAAGCTGGGAAATCCCGCAGCCTCACAGACATATTTACAAACAGTGGCAAGGTCTGTTGGAAAAGGGTCCCTTGCAAGCTCTGAATACACCTGGTGGGAGGAAAAAATCAACATGAAATATGAAGTCTTTTTTAGTGGTACAAGTTATTTATCTGTAACGTGGTTATAATTAAACTTTCCCTACTTGAGAAGGCTCCCATGAAAAGCGAGTGATCGTAGGAAAATGAAATTTTGTGGAAACATTTGTAAGGACATGCGGAAGAGAAATAACGAGCATTGAAAGAAACACATTTTAATTTCCACATGAGAGGATAATGTTAGCTCATTGCGTACAACATTTACATTACAAGTTACAACCGTTGCTCAATGTGACAACTATTTACATCCACAACAGTCTGGAACCATACTAGAGATACTGTGTTACAATTGTTCGCCACACTTTTCGAACAGTGGACATTGCGGAATGTTCAGTTATTGTGATGCGGCTCATGCACTGCTTGATGGTCACACATTGCTACCAGAATTCTCAGCCCAGGTAACAGTAACCTCTTCAACAATTTGTGGTGCAGCTGGCCATCAGTCACTCTGGGGAGCAATTCCCATATCACCAGTTAATATAAACTTCTGAATTACGTTCTTCAACCCTGGTGTGGAAAGAGGAGCTCTCCATATTCCTTTAATGCGTCGATACTCATGAAGGGCAGAAGCACTATTACTGCTTTTTGGATGAAACAGCTTTACGAATAAAGCCCTACTCACCGTGCCCAGATGCTTGTGTTTCACTGCTATGTCACCCAGAAGTACCGGCACCTAACAGCAATTCATGACACTAACTCTACTAACAACATAAATCTTGTAGTGCACACCATCTGAACGCATCCCTGTAAAGGTAGGTACCCATATGGTAAATAGTTTTCTCTCTACACTGGCCCAACTAGCAAAAGTTTAATTATAACCACATTGTATCAAACACAGGGTGATTCAGAATTCCTGTTACACAGTTACAGGCGTTGTAGAGGCAACTCACGACAGCAATATTTGGTAATAAACTCATGCCTGGAAATACGCAGTTTGGAGGATAAATGAGTGAATGATAGAAGGCAACACATTGATAGTGGTAGGTGTCACATGACATCTTGTGTGATGTCATGTCACATGTCATCACAGAAAAACAGCGGCATCATCAGAGAACAACGCAATGAATTGAAGTGCATGTAGATCAGTTGCCACTAAATGATTTACAAAGATGGTGCATTACAGAAAGGAAGAGTACCAGTTCTCAGAATCCACCCTAACTGTGGTTGAGACCAGGTTCACCGTGCAGTTGATGGGGAAGAAGGAAGTCCTCCACTGATCCGTCAGAATCCACCGCCGAGTACCCACAACATAGTAGGTTCCATGGATCTATCACAGAGCAGCATCTGGCGAATTCTCCATGAACAGCAACTCCACCCATATCATCTCCATAGGGTGCAGGTGATTTTGCACCACATGCCATTCCTGCACTGTCGTGCCTATGCTCCAGACTTTCCTTGGATCATTTTTTCCATGCAGAAGGTGCATTTCACAAACACAGGTATGCTCAGCTGTCTTATTAGCCAGGTTTCATATAAGGAAAATGCTCATGTCGTATATCCCCATGGTTTTCAACACTGTTTGAGCTTTTAATATGTGTGCTAGTATTACTTATGGTCGTTCGATTGGCTCTTGTATTCTACCAGCCCTTCTAATGGGTCACATCCACTTTGCTTTCCTGCAAGACTTACTGATGCAGCATTTGGAGGATTTGCCATTACATATCCACCAGATGATGTGGTTCCAGCTTGAAGGCGTGCCAGCTCACTTTTTATGCAACGTCCAAAACATTTGAAGGAAGGTAGATAGGTCATGGTGGACTGATTCATTGACCACAACAATCACCTGGTTCAACACCTTTGGACTTTTTCCTGTGGGGCTACATGAAGAGTATTGTTTACAAGACTTCTGTGGAGCCACAAGATTTCCTTGCCCATGTAATGTCTGTAGCAGAGCTCATTTGGGACACTCCGGGAATTTTGGACCATGTGTTTATGAGCAAACTCCTCATTGCCACTTCGAGCATATGTAGGTACAAGTTGGTTGATGCATGTGCAGTGTACCTTTTGACATTTTTTTCAGTCATTTATCTTCCAAATGGCACATTTCCAGACATGGGTTTATTACCAAATATTTCTGTCCTGAATCCCCTCTACAACACTTATAACTATGTAATAGGAATTCTGAATTATCATATATAAAGAGAGAGAGGGAGGGAAACATTCCACGTGGGAAAAATATATCTAAAAACAAAGATGATCTGACTTACCAAACGAAAGTGCTGGCAGGTCGATAGACACACAAACATACACACAAAATTCAAGCTTTCGCAACAAACTGCAAACGAAAGTGCTGGCAGGCCGATAGACACACAACAAACACAAACGTACGCACAAAATTCTAGCTTTCGCAACCAATGGTTGCTTCATCAGGAGAGAGGGAAGGAGAGGGAAAGACGAAAGGATGTGGGTTTTAAGGGAGAGGGTAAGGAGTCATTCCAATCCCGGGTGCGGAAAGACTTACCTTAAGGGGAAAAAAGGACAGGTATACCCTCGCGCACACACACACACACACACACACACACACACACACACACATATATCCATCCGCACATACACAGACACAAGCAGACATTTGTAAAGGCATTTGTGTCTGCTTGTGACTGTGTATGTGCGGATGGATGTGTGTGTGTGTGTGTGTGTGTGTGTGTGTGTGTGTGTGCGCGCGCGCGCGCGCGCGCGCGGGTGTATACCTCTCCTCTTTTCCCCCTAAGGTAAGTCTTTAGAGGCAAAGATGTTGTTGAAAGACAGGTGAGGTATGAGCGGCAGCAACTTGAAATTAGCGGAGATTGGGGCCTGGTGGGTAACGAGAAGAGAGGATATACTGAAGGGCAAGTTCCCATCTCCGGAGTTCTCACAGGTTGGTGTTAGTGGGAAGAATCCAGATAACCCGGACGGTGTAACACTGTGCCAAGATGTGCTGGCTGTGCACCAAGGCATGTTTAGCCACAGGGTGATCCTCATTACCAACAAACACTGTCTGCCTGTGTCCATTCATGCGAATGGACAGTTTGTCGCTGGTATATCTGCTGTGTATATCTGATAATGCCCACCTAATGCCACATTAACATGATTGACACAGATTCTGGAAATTGGTGAACTTCAAACACACCAAGAAAATATCAGGGAAATTTGAAAAAACACAGGAAACTCTCATTTTTATCTCAGTAGGTGAAATGGTTTGTTTGCTGAGGTATCACGCATTGTCGCTGGCTGGGTGCAGCTGAGTACTTGCGCCGCTTCCCTCTCTCTCATTCCTACTACTTCTTCCCTTCCTACCACTCCCCTCAGGTTGCAGTTCATGCTGCCACCACTTCTTGCCACTAGCCTAGCAGCTGCTGGCGAGAGGCAGGGACACGTGAGAAGTAGTTTGTTTGGATCTGATTCTCAGAGAGTGTCGACACAGCGGCTGAAGACAGCGGTCATGTGTGCACGAGTGACTGTGTGAATGTGTGTGTGCTCTCATTTTCTGACAAAAACTGTGGCTGAAAATTTACGTGTGACAGTATGATTGTCTTTTCTGTGGCTGTCTGCAACTCAGCAATCATCTTTACCATGAGTCGCTACATATCTTCATTATTACTGATTATCAGAGTATTTGAACAAGTTATCTGCTGCACGGATTGATCACCGTGGTCTCATTTCATTAACATATTGTCTACGGCTCGGGAACAGCTGGCCACATGAGTGGTTTTCCATGACGGGTCAAAACTTGAGGCTGTTTCTGCACATATCTGTAATGGATTGGGCCTGCCAATCTGAAGCCATTCGGTTCCCACTAATGTGCATACCTGTCTGTCAGATCTAGTTTCACCCATCTGCCCACAGGCCACGCCTATTTGTGTGTGTCGTAATGCAACAGATTTTCACGGTTTATCCATGGACCAGGACTGCGGTGCTCCTCAGCAGGCCAGAGACTGTGAGTGATGGATTTCACTAATTGTGACTGTCTCCCTGCAAGTGTGTTGTACAGTGTGGTGTTTCATGGATATTTTATTTGTTCTAGTACATTTTGGCACTTCAAAAGTAGTTTATATGTTAGAAAGTATGGACAATAAGAATAAAAGAATTGTGTCAGTCACTGGTGGTCTGCGCGCTACGTACTCTTAATTGCTCGAAAGAACAATCACACAATAGCTGTAAAATAACAGATGTAACACAGTGAGTAATAACCGACAATAGCAAACATAGTAGAACCAACATTTTACTGGCGGTCACCTTTAGTGTTGGTTTACACAATTCTTCCCCGCCTTATACACTTACTTGAAGAGACTAACTTTTTTCTGAGGTTATTTCTGAAATCAGTGAAGGTATTTTAAATACATCTAGTGACTCCAAGGAAATGCATATTTTTGTCACCAAATGTGTTCTGTTTTATTGAAATGAAATATCAGTGGTCTTAATGAAACACATATACCATACGTATTGCTTACTCCATCTAACAACAGTTCATCACAAAAGATCTTGATGTTAGTACTTAAGATTTTTCCTCACATCAGAAAATGCCATCTACTTGCAAGTTTATACTACTGTTTCATGTACTGTAGCTGTAAAGACAGATTGTAAACTTATGTCTCAATTTATCCTTGAGATCTCAAAATTTGTCAGGAAAAAATGCTAAACCTTGTCAGGAAATCAGGGAAATATCAAGGAATTTCACTTGGCAGAACTTGTGGCAACCTTGATTAAGTAACACGCCACATTACAGAAACTCTTTCCGCAGTCTGCGTCTGGTCTACTGTCAAGTATCTTAACACACTGTTTTGTCAGCCTCTTCTCACCTATCCCTAGCTGTTATCAGTAATATTTCATTCTTATATTTCTAACTGACTCAATCTTTCATTTTCCTTGGACAGTTCTTCCCTTCCTTGTAATCTAGACTGTCCATCAACAGTATTTGGATGTACTGTATTACAGAGTATCTTTCTCAAGAATTTCTTGGCTTCTCTTAGTCTCCACATTCCTGTGATTTGGAGGATTTCACTAGCATGCATACACAGTTTATTCACAGTGTTAGTTTGCCTTGAGATGGCTTTTCAATTGAATAAAGCGTGTCCTCTGGAAAGCAGTGACTGTCTTCTCTCACTTGGTGTTGCTCATTTGTTAGTTCTCAGTTTCACGATTTCCCTCAAATATGCATTATCCAGTCATATTAATGTGATAACCCGTCAAAAGCCTGAATAATTACCTTTTGCAGTGCAGCCCACTGCAAGACATGGAGTGAGAAAGTCAATGAGGCTCTGGAAGGTACGGGCAGGATGTGGAGCCGTGCCAGCTCCTATGTCACAGTCAGCTGTGCTAGGTTTCTTGGTTGAGGATCCGTGGTGAGAACGGCGCAATCTAGGTTGTCCTGAAAACTCTCGGCTGGGTTTAAATCCAGAGCACCTGGTGGCCAGGGGAGTGGAGTAAACTCATCCCGGTGCTCTTCGCAACACGCACATACACTGCAATCTGTGTGACATCGTGCACAGTCCTGCTAGTAGATGCCATTGTGCTGAGTAAAAACAAACTGCATGTAGGGGTGGACATGGTCCCCAATGATAGATGCATATTTGTGTTGATCATCCACAGAATACCTCAAAAACACTCCCCAGACCATAACACCGTCACCTTGTTTGTTCCACTCAGTGGACGTCCAGTTGCAGTATTGGCATGCAAATTCCAGCATTCTCAAATGCAGGAACATTCACTGAATTCTCACTGAGGAGACACTACATGTCTATTCGCCTGTACACATCTACATAGCTGTTGTTCACCCTTACAATCTACAGCCTGTGACGCAACACAACTGCCTCGGTGCTAATTTTAGATAGCGTCATTTTGCCTTGAATTGTATACTTTAATGACAGTGACACGTGAACAGTTTACAAACTTGGCCATTTCAGAAATGCTTCCAACCATGGCCAGAAAGCCAATGATTGTATCCTTTTGAAAGTAGAAAAGTTCCTCCGTTTCTGTATTATAACAACTGCACTGTTTTCAGAGTCCCTCTGACATGCACTATTTACTCTCCACTGCTGGTGCTGCTACCTGCCATCTGTGAATGGTTATTGCATGTTGATGCCACACATAGGCGTTGGTCAGATTACCATGCATATAGCTACCAACTCTTCCTGTCTTACACTGGTCTTCAGATGATGAGCTGCTTTGATGTTTGTCATACAGTTTTTTTTCTTTTTTAAGGAAATTTGAAGTCCTGCTTTTTCTGCTTGCAATTTTAGTATATTTATCTGCTCTGTAGAGTCTATATTGGTATTCAAAGACAGGGTTGCAAGATCCCCTGAGAAGGGCAAAGCAGTTGATCTTGTGAACTTACTTGCAGTTTTAATTTTTTTGCTATTGTTCATTCGAACAGCTGATGTATTGTCCGTAAAGTCTAGCAAGATTTCCATTTTCAGTACTCCAGTACGCCCCACCCCAATGGAATTTGCAATCCAACTTTTGCTGCATTTTTTTCCCAAGTACTTCAAGTTTGACATTTAGCCTCTTCTACATTATTTGCAAGTAGCGCAAAATTGCCTATGAATGCTAGCAATTGCTAATTTTGTTGTTCAGTTGACATTTCTCATTCCTTTCTCATGTGACCTCCTCTGATCTGCAATTAAAGAGTAATGGTTAGAGTACATCCCTTTGGCAAAGACCACAAACAGTAATGATGAGAGTACATCCCTTTCACAAAGACCAGTTCAGATTTCAAATGGTTCAGACAATTTGTCTATTATTACAATCAGTCTCTGAAAATTGATACTTGGAGGAACTGTCAACATCAGTGCCCCCAGCCAGCCTGTTAAAGTACGTCCTTCCTGTACGCCAGTCTGCTATTCGGCACATCTCATCCTGTTTGGTGAGTAATGATCTGTCCTCATACATATACTTCTGTTCCATCCTGTTTTTCTCCCAGTTTATTTCAGACAATGCTAGGTAGGTACTACTGTTATTTCCAGAAATTGCACTGATGTACTATCATGTTGTACTTTACAGAGCAACAAGAAATGACAACCTGGAAATGGAGTGCTAATTATTTATATCATCTAACAGAAAATGGATCAATATGGAAGTTACTGACACTAGTTTCGTTGTGATGCTTTGACAATTTTGCAACCGTACGTTTAACTTTCATCTGTTCATAGCCGAGCAGCTTCAGCCATCTCTTGTCACCTTCAGAACCTTGTCAAAGATGCAGCAAGCTGTAAAATTTTGTGTAAAGTCAAGTTATGCAGTGTCTCAACTATTACAGCTGCAGCAATGTATGACTTGTACACAAATCCGTACAGTACGCTGAAGGTGACTAGCAATGGTTGAAACCGGCCACATATAACAATGGAAGATCTGGCAATAAAATTGTTGAAAGCTTGTAGCACTCACAGATTTCTCTTTAGACAACAAGTCTTTTCTTTTCTTACACAAAAGAAAGAGGGGGGGGAGAGAGAGACATAATATTGATTCTATGCTTCACTACAGAACTGTACCAATAAGCATTGCATATAGTGTCATAATTACAAAAGAAAATGTGTGTGCTTGTTAAACAAAGAAGAAAATGAAACACCTTAAACTATGACTGACTTGCTGTAAAGTAGGAGTGACACTGGATTCAGAAGAGTGGAATGAAAAATCATATTAAATCATTTTTAAGTCATTGATACAACAGTTGCCACCATTTTTTCCACAGCATTTCACAGTGAGTTTCACGATATAAATATAGATGAGTGCTTGAGGTAAAAAGAATTTAGAAACTGGCATCAACTTACCATAATTTCAAATATAAGCTACTGAAACAGGCAAAAAGGAATACAAATGTCTCAAAAATGAGATCGACAGGAAGTGCAAAATGGCTAAGCAGGGATGGCTGGAGGATAAATGTAAGGATGCAGAGGCTTATCTCACTATGGGTAAGATAGATACTGCCTACAGGAAAATTAAAGAGACCTTTGGAGAGAAGAGAACCACTTGTATGAATATCAAGAGCTCAGATGGAAACCCAGTTCTAAGCAAAGAAGGGAAAGCAGAAAGGTGGAAGGAGTATACAGAGGGTCTTTACAAGGGCGATGTACTTGAGGACAATATTAAGGAAATGGAAGAGGATGTAGATGAAGATGAAATGGGCGACATGACACTGCGTGAAGAGTTAGACAGAGCACTGAAAGACCTGAGTCGAAACAAGGCCCCGGCAGTAGACAACATTCCATTGGAACTACTGACGGCCTTGGGAGAGCCAGTCCTGACAAAACTCTACCATCTGGTGTGCAAGATATATGAGACAGGCGAAATACCCTCAGACTTCAAGAAGAATATAATAATTCCAATCCCAAAGAAAGCAGGTGTTGACAGATGTGAAAATTACCGAACTATCAGTTTAATAAGTCATGGCTGCAAAATACTAGCGCGAATTCTTTACAGACGAATGGAAAAACTAATAGAAGCCAACCTCGGGGAAGATCAGTTTGGATTCCGTACAAATATTGGAATACGTGAGACAATACTGACCCTAGGGCTTATCTTAGAAAATAAATTAACGAAAGGCAACCCTATGTTTCTAGCATTTGTAGACTTAGAGAAAGCTTTTGACAATGTTGACTGGAATACTCTCTTTCAAATTCTGAAGGTGGCAGGGGTAAAATACAGGGAGCGAAAGGCTATTTACAAATTGTACAGAAACCAGATGGCAGTTATGAGTCGAGGGACATGAAAGGGAAGCAGTGGTTGGGAAAGGAGTGAGACAGGGTTGTAGCCTCTCCCCGATGTTATTCAATCTGTATATTGAGCAAGCAGTGAAGGAAACAAAAGAAAAATTTGGAGTAGGTATTAAAAGCCATGGAGAAGAAATAAAAACTTTGAGGTTCGCCGATGACATTGTAATTCTGTCAGAGACAGCAAAGGACTTGGAAGAGCAGTTGAACGGAATGGATAGTGTCTTGAAAGGAGGGTATAAGATGAACATCAACAAAAGCAAAACGAGGATAATGGAATGTAGTCGAATTAAGTCGGGTGATGCTGAGGGAATTAGATTAGGAAATGAGATACTTAAAGTAGTAAAGGAGTTTTGCTATTTGGGGAGCAAAATAACTGATGATGGTCGAAGTAGAGAGGATATAAAATGTAGACTGGCAATGGCAAGGAAAGTGTTTCTCAAGAAGAGAAATTTGTTAACATCGAGTATAGATTTAAGTGTCAGGAAGTGGTTTCTGAAAGTATTTGTATGGAGTGTAGCCATGTATGGAAGTGAAAAGTGGACAATAAATAATTTGGACAAGAAGAGAATAGAAGCTTTCGAAATGTGGTGCTACAGAAGAATGCTGAAGATTAGATGGGTACATCACATAACTAATGAGGACGTACTGAAAAGGATTGGGGAGAAGAGGAGTTTGTGGCACAACTTGACTAGAAGAAGGGATCGGTTGGTAGGACATGTTCTGAGGCATCGAGGGATCACAAATTTAGTATTGGAGGGCAGCGTGGAGGGTAAAAATCGTAGAGGGAGACCAAGAGATGAATACACTAAGCAGATTCGGAAGGATGTAGGCTGCAGCATGTACTGGGAGATGAAGAAGCTTGCACAGGATAGAGTAGCATGGAGAGGTGCATCAAACCAGTCTCAGGACTGAAGGCAGCAGCAACAACAACAACAAGATATTGTGAGTAATAAGACTCCTGGTAAGCTACGTCGTGATGCCATGTGAATAACAATTTTTACACAAAGAGATTAAACGATGTTCAACCAAGTTAATGAACACTTTTACAACTCACCTTGGTGTCCCAGTCATGATGATACCCCAGTGTTGCCCATCGTAATTTCTTTAAGAGGTTCTGGCTTCTCACATCATATCTGTTCAGATGTTGGCAACAAGTTTATTAGTAAAAGTCTTGATTTCACTTAAGAATCATGGCAGTACACCAACCTACTTACTTACAGCAAGTTTCCCACCAGTCCTCCCCTTTCGTCAGGTCACCATGTGCATCGAGGTTCAGTCGGCTGTGAGGTTTCCTCGTAAAGTCACGTAGGCATCTCTGAATCCAGTACCTCTGTCCTGTACCTGTGAATGGATCTGGGATGACGAAGAAACCTAAAAGAATTTTATCATTCATTAGTTAAGGAAGGCCCATGGCCTTCACAATTACTGTAGGTTGGTAAGAATTTGATAAACTTAACATACCCGGACTGTCAGCAATCTCATACATTTTCCACATGTTGATGGGTTTCAGACCAAAGTTGCTCAAATCATCAATGTTTTTGTCCCTGAGTTCAACTCTCTTAACTTTCTGTAAGGTAAAGAGAACAAAAATTAATTCAAAATGAAAGTAAAGATTTAATATTAACAACATTTACAAGAGAAAAAGATCAGGTAGTTAACAGGGGTAAAACAGGAGGAGGAGTAACAAATATCCAAGTTTAGAAGCACAAAAGTGTGGCTGGACCTCTGTAACTCAGGCAATTTCATGGTAGTCTGAATGATTTATTCATTCACCCATTGAATTCCATAAATACCATCATGAAGGGTGGATCTTGTGATCCACAACAAAGGGTGTTTCAGAACTTTCTTTCCTCCTTTCCTTGTGTCCTTATTACTCATACTTACCTTCTCTCAGAATGGGTTCTTTTTGTTTGCTCATACTAGGATGTTACAGCCCTATATATACACTGCTTCGTGGCCAACTACCGATGTATAGCACATCTGAAAGGAAAGAAATATCACTGCTCTCCATCTTACAAGGTTCAACTGCTGTTCCCTCAACCCCAGGGGAGTCATGGCTCTTTGTTGAGTTCACGTATGGAGTGCACGGGGCCCTGAGCTATTGCGGATCTTTCTTTCTTCCCAGGCTGCATTTCCTTACCCACGCCCTCTGTCCCTGTGCTCGCTCATTCCCCTCACTCTGTGTCTTTGCTTACACCGGCCTCGCTGTCCTCCTGGTTTTTACTATTCCTTACAGTTTTATTCCTCCTCCCTCCCCCCAGCATTTTTGGTCCCCATCTGAGGTTTGATCACCAATTCAAAATTTTGTCTCCGCAGTGTGAGCCAACTGGGGAAGAACATCTTACCTTGCGTCTTGGACGTGTGGCCTTAGTGCCTCTTCAGTCTTTTCTTCGAACCAGTTGTCCTTTAATCCTATATATCCGGCACGGTAGCCTGTCTGTGTGGCAGGGTAGTTACGTACCCTTATGGCTGAGCTCACTGGGTACACCCAATAGCGGTTGCTTGTCATTCTGGAGCATCAGAACTCCCAGCAATGGCTGCTGTGCCAGATAGCCTTGCTGTGGCTAGGTGGCACCCACCCCTGATCAGAGTGGGTAGTATCAGAGTGGATGCTTTGTATATGAAATGTATTAATGGGCCATTCTTCCACAGCCATCTCTTTAGTTGGAAATGTATCCTTCAATGATGCTTCTTATGACGCTTTTGCCTTCCCTTTCCTGGCTACCCACTGGGAGGAGGGCCAGGATTGGCGCCTTATTGTGAAACCATTTCCCAGCTACCAGATCTGCACCATGACTGACGAGGATACTTTCCCACCACCAAGACATAATTTTGTTTTTTTGTTTTTTTTTTTTTGTGGAAACTACAGAAGACAAGTTTGGCAAAGTAGACACACTGAGTAAAATGTAGTCAGGTTCACTGCTGATCAAAATTTGTTGCATATGGTTCAGTGTGTCATTTTTCATAGGAACTTCTCCAACAAACTGAAGAAGAAGTCCACTCTAATCTGGAATAGTGGGGCGTTCATTTTGTTTGATGTATTCAGAAAGGCCAGAAGGGCAACCAAATTGATACCAGCACCTTTATTCTGGCACTAGAGGTGGATACCCTCCCAAGAAGATAAAGGTTATTTATCGGTGTGAAGTGAAGCCATACATTCTACCACCCTTGGGGTATTTTTGGGGTTTGCGTTTCTGGCATGTGTCTTCATGCTGTACAGCAGACCCTCTACGTTGTGAATGTCCACTCCATGACAGGAGCTCCTGTATCATGATCATCATTTTCCACACTCACTGGATTTCCCAGTTTATAAGAAGGAAAAGTGTCTTAACTGAGGCTTATCAGAAATGTGACTGTCTTCACCCTGGGTCTATAACACACCAGAGTCTATGTCACATCAGTCTGACCTCTTTTTATGGATGTCTCATTGTTGGTGACAGATGGTGACCAGATGACGTGATCAACTTCAGCGTATTCACCGCCCACTTGGATTCCCGTTCTGTGTTTATTCAATGGAATTGTAACTGATACTACCGTCACCTTCCAGAGTTGCAATCCCTTATTTCGTTCTACTTCACAGCTTATGTCTTTCTACAGGAACTTCATTTCATTAATGCTCACTCACTGACTCTTCATGGGTTCTGTGCTTTCTGTCGGAATTGGGTTGCCCCACTGAGGGCTAATGTTGGTTTTTGCATGTTTGTCCATCAGAGACATTGTTAGTATATGGATAGCCCTTTGTACCCCACTGGAAGCGGTTGCCGTCCATGTCCACTTGGACTCTGCGCTCACAATTTGCATTTTCTATCTCCCTTGACAGAGGACCTGGTGCCCTAACCGATCTCCTTCACCAACTCCCCTCTCTCTTTCTCCTCCTTCAGGATTTTAATCCCCATCACCCCTTATGGGCAGTGCTTTTTCGTCCAGTTGGGGTCTCCTCATAGACCAGTTTCTTGTGGACCATTACCTGTGCCTTCTTAATGATGGTTCCCAATTTGAATGCCACTTCGGCACTTTCTCTGCCATTGATCTTTTGCTCACTTCCTCTCCCCTTCTCCCTTCTATACACTGGTCAGACCATGAAGGGTTCTGTGACACCTACCTCTTCCCATTGATTCTATCATTCCCTTCACACATCCCAATGGTCAGGTTTGGCCAGCTCATACCGTTGGACTTCCATCATGCTGATTGGCCTCTATATACCCCCAGGACACGTTAGGTAGTATTGCTGTAGCTGCCCGTGATGTGTCCAATACGATTAATCCCATTGCTGGCTTTGCAATTCCCTGTTCGACCCCTTTCGCCGCCATCCAGTCCAGTGGTGAAGCACAGTCATTGCCATCGTCATCACCATCTCAGATTGCCGTCGAGCCTCGCAGTGCCATAAGCGGCACCTGTCCTCGACAGGTCTTATTACCTTTACATGCCTTTGCGACAAAACCCATTACTTAATCAAACAGAGAAAGTGGGTGAGTTGGGAATGCTTGGTCTCCTCCCTAGGTTCTACTGCCCCTTTGTCGCAGGTGTGGATTACACACTGCATGCTCCCAGGGTGCAAATGACCAATTTTGCAACAGCATCAGTGTCGGCCGCCTTCCCAGCTGTCTTCCTCTTCTGGAAAGTGCAGGCTGAAGCTTCCCCTTTCCGATGTTTTATCTCTTGTCAGGTAGAATCCTACAATGAACCTTTTACTGAGTGGGGGCTACTTCTCGCTCTCTCCTCTTCCCACAATTCACTCCCTGGCCCCCATTCCATTCACAACCAATTGCTTCAGTACCCCAGAACTCCATAATGACAATATCTCCTCCAGGTGTTTAACTTTATTTGGTTCCAAAGTGTTTCCCCTCCTAATGGGGGGGGGGGGGGCAGTATTGTGGTCCCTTAAGCCAGGCAAGTATCTGTCGCCCCTCGATAATTACTAGCCAGTCAATCTGATCAATGTCCTCTGCAAGTTCTCTGGATGGATGGTGGCTCATCAGATCTGCTGAGTCTTCAAGTGTTAGAACCTTTTGTCTCCTTTTTGGGAAAGATAGTTTCTGATTGATCATCTGCTTCAGTTGGAAACCACAGTTCAATAGACCTTTCCTCAGCACCACCATCTTGTCGCACTGTTCTATCTTCGTAAGGCCTAGAAAATGGCTTGGCACCATCACATGTTACTTAGTTCTGTGAGTGGCGTCTCCAGACACCCCCCCCCCCCCCCTGATATTTATTCACCCTTTTATGTCCCCCAGTAATTAAGAGTTTGGGTTGACACCATTCTCAGTTCTCCGCAAATCCAGGAGAATAATGTTCCACAGGATTCTGTATTAAGTGTACTTCTATTGCTCATCGCTATTAATCGACTCATGGTTTCTATTGGAATGCTGGTCACCCCTGCTCTGTGTGAGGATGATTCTGTATCTGCACTATGTTCCACTTGATGGTCTCTGCAGAGCAACAGCTCCAGAGTGCCACCCAACACACTTCCACACGGACCGTCTCTAGTGGTTTTCAATTTCCTCCCCTTAAATTGTGGGTGGTGCATTTCTGTGCCGTACTACAGTCCACCAAATCTGGAGCTCTAACTCAGCTGTCAATGCCTGACCATGGTCCCCTATTTCCATTTCTTGGGTCTTCTTTTTGACATTTAGCTTACTTGTTTGCCCCATATCTGCCTTCTGAAGATTTTCTGTTTCCATAAACTCTGTGTCCTTTGCTTACTTGCCCACGCCTTTTGAGGTGAGAATTGTTCAACTCTCCTCCACCTTTATTAGACCTTAGTTCTGTCCTGTCTGGTCTATGGTTGTCAAGTTTATGGGTCAGCTGCCCCCTTCATACTGCTCCTCTTGGACCCAGGCAACCATTGTGATACCTGTTTGGTCATCAGTGCCTTTCACACTACCCCTGTCGATAGTGTTCTGGTTGATATTGGAACCTGTCCTCCTCCCCCCCCCCCTCCCCTTTTCCGTCCAGCAGTCCCAGCTCCTAGTTTCCTACGCCACCACCATCCGTTGTTTCCCTGCTCACCCCTCCCATTCTATTCTTTTCGCAGCCACCAGCTGCCAGTCGCGAGGTATGTTTACCGGTTGGGCTCCATCTCGCTTCTCTTCGCCATTATTTCTATCTTCCTTCTTTGTCCTGGTCCCCATATTCTCTCCTGAACACCCCTGTTCCTCGGTTAGTGCCTCAGCGTGAGATCTGGATGGATCACTTCTGGGATCTGAAATGCTCCATCGCACTGATGGTGTTCCATTGTTTGTTCCACCCGCTCTTATGAGAGTTTCAGGATGCTATTATTTCTTACACTGATAGCCCTACATCCGCTGATCACATGAGATACGCCTTCACATCTTCTCTTAGCACAGAACACTTGTGGGGTGTATGAATTGATGCCCACTCATCAGGTCCTCTACTTTATTAAGTGGTGTTCCCTCACCTGAGTTTTGTTGTGTACCAACTCTATGAGCTGCCTTCAGGTTACTGCCCAGTGTTTTCCCACCACACCTTGCTCTGTGTCATCCACGACTTGCTCATCAATGTTGACTGTGCTGCTTGTTTAGTTGATTTCCTTTAGGTTATCAGCTATGTGGTTATCCCAGGTAATGAGCTCCTAATCGTCTGGCTGGGATCGGGGCAAGGGGCTGCTACCTAATCCCCCATTGACAGTGACCCCAGCAGGGGTAGATTTTCAGCTTTATGTCAAAAGTTCTTATTGCTCAGTCATGGGCCAACTCTTGTGGGGCCACCCCCCGTCTAATAAATCTTGCATTCTTCCTTCAGTATTTGTCTGTGAGAATCTGTCATCCTCTGCTGTCTTCTTATCAGCCATATCAGGTTGACCCATATTTTTTACTCTGTGTTAAACCCCCACCCACCCATTCCCTCCCTTTGTAGTTGCTGGGCACCCCTCATGGTCCATATTTTGGTGGGATGCTCCCACACTTTGGCCTTCATGCTAAATATGCCCTCCCACTATCCTTGCCTTGGATGTTAGTGGATGATCCTCATGTGATTATATCTGTCCTCAGTTTTCTTCATAAAAGTGGGCTGTCCTTCCAGGTTTACGTACCTGAATTTCCTTGCAGAGCTGGAGTCCCTTGGTTAGTATTGGTGTTGGTTTGGAAGTCCTTCGGCCTTACCTCCACACTGGTCAAATTCAACTCCCCCCCCCCCCCCCCCCCAATGGTATGGGGATTGGGATGAGTCCCCAGCAGTGGCCCTTCATGCACAGTATGTCTGATTTGTCCCCTCCTCTCACTCCTCCGCAAATCCTCTCTTTAATCTTCTTGCTGCCCCAAGGTTCCTTCTGCCTCCATGTTTGCCTGTTATCCTTTCGCATCGACTGGGCTGTGATCATGTTGTTCCTCCTTAGTATCTGCTGCCAAGGGTCGTGGGACCAGTGGCATTGCTGTGTGCCCCCACCCCCACCAACCAATCAACTAACCAACTAACCAACTGCTATTCTTATCTGCTACTTCATATAAACTTCAGCGATTTCATGAAATACTTTCAGCTCTCTATATGGTGGAGAAACTGAAAATTTGTGCTCCAATTTCTGTTCACAAGTGGCCCAACAGCAACCAGAGGCATTAGATTCTGTTCGAGCAACACCGTCATGCCAGTCTTTCCCAATCTGGGCTGAATTACAAATATCCAAAATAAGATAATTTTTCAATGAGACACTGCTTGTCCACACATCGCACGTGTCTCTGTGAACTGTCTGCCTGATATTGAGGTACTCTTGTGGCCAGCAAGACCCCAGGTCTGTCCTCATTAGAACATGTGGAGGGGGGGAGGCAGCTCAAAATGTCACCTCTCTGTCCCAGTTCAAGTATCAATGTCATCAAGGATCAGTTACAATAGTTTTGGACTAGATTTCTCCAGGAGAGAATATAAAACCTTTATGGAACCCTTCCCAACTGGAAGGTTATACTGCCAAATTCTTTGTAAATTTGGCACAAGTTTCTAATCACTGAAATAACATAGCAGATCCTTTCAATGCGTGAAATTTCATTTTGTTTCCTCCTCCCCCTCGAGTGCTTCACTTTCATCGTCAGCCAGTGTAAATCACGCATATGAATTATTTCATTAATATTTTTATATTAAAATAACCATATCAGAACAGCAACTTTCAAGTTCTGTTTCACACTGAAGTAGGTGTGGGGTAGTGTATTTTTTATATTCATCAGTGTTCATACTTTTAATCAAAAAAGGAAACAAAATATGCATATACACTATGACAAACATCTTCCGAGTGAAAAAGTATTATGTTGCAGAAAATATTACTCCTTGCACAGAAAAAATATGTGCATTTCAACAACACAACACCAGATACTTAAAACCCAATCTCTTCTTCTACGGAAAGTTCTCACAAAGGGGTGATAAAGAAAACTCTGAGCCTGAAGAGAAGCTATTATTAAATTATCTCACTGACCAATAAATCAATGTGTAGGAACATTCTCCTCTAGCATTACTTTTCCTCAACAGCAGTTGTCGATACCAGTATTATTTTTCGAACTTTGGACAGATCAATATTATCTCAGTTGCTTTCCTGAAAACTTTCATATCATTTTATACACAATATGTTAGTTTTCAAGATAAATTTTATGAGAAGTATTTAGTTAATAAAAAATTTCAGTCTCTATGTTACACTCGATAAATACTAGCTCTGAATGTACAATTAAAATTACTTTTTCAGAAACATTTGAAATTACGAAATATTTGCACACTTAAAATTTCTATTATTAATTACGCAATACTGTACTGGTTACTATGTTTATTTCTGGATTCATTTATGAAGTAATACTCTAAAGTAATAATGTAACAGAAACTAGTAGAAACTCATTTGTTAAGAAAAATTGGAAACCCTTAGGAATTGGTTATTTCTGCAGATTGAGAGAGACATAAGTATACCTCTGATGTGGAATTAGGTGCAGTTTGAGAGAGACATAAGTATACCTCTGATGTGGAATTAGGAAGGAGGGGGGAGATTACACCTCTCAACTGGAATGCCGTAAGAGTCACACAAAAGCTGTGTGATGGCTAAATGACAAAAACGACTTAAGGACTGTAGTGGCAAGCAACATACATGCGAAATGCACGAGTCAGTTTGAGAATCTGAGACTATAATCACTCAAGCTTGAGCTGAGACTGCTGTTGAGTGTAGTTCTGCCAAGGTATCTTTTAAAGGAACAGTGACTACTACAAAATGAACCTTTTAGAAGAATTTGAAATATATAAACATGCCCAACTAAATTCAAAAGATTTTTTGAATGATCAACTTGCATTAAAAAACAAACACCATTTTGATTGCATATCACCTCTTATAAAATGTGAAAATTAGCCCACTCCTTTTACACATTAGAGCTATGTGCCACATTTTTTTCAACTGTATTGTATATAACTTCTTTATATACTTTGGTTATATTTTATGCTTTTACATATGTTCCTTGCTGCTAGCACAACAGATACTTAGATGTGATTCAGTAACTGTAAATCGTCAGTCCGTGTTCACAATGATCACATAAAATATGTGCATTTCTGGACATGTAAAGGCATTACACTTCTATGAAGAAGATACTGACATCTACTAAACTAATACTTAATAAGTATCTGTAAAATACGTCTCATACTTCACATAACCATATAGCTATGGTCTCAAATTTCATAATATCCCTCGTTTTCTTGGCTTCTAAAGATGGCTCTGAGCACTATGGGACTTAAAATCTATGGTCATCAGTCCCCTAGAACTTAGAACTACTTAAACCTAACTAACATAAGGACATCACACAACACCCAGTCATCACATTCTAAAGATGACAAATTAATTTTTTTAAACCAGTGAAATATAATAAAAATATATGTGCAACTGATGACTGAATTTTAATCTGAAAAATATGTGCTACAGTTGCTGAAAATTACAGCCATGAATAAAATAATTATATGTAATGCTCTCAGTAGCACCAAAGTTACATTCTTAGATGAAACAGGGTCCAAAATTGAGAGTAACAAAGAAAAAGCAGAAGTGATAAACACCATTTTCTTAAATTCCTTCATAAAGGATGATACAGAACTAGTGCTCCTGCTTAATTCTTGCAAACTGAGGATATAGAATGTCAGTGTTGTTGAGAAACAGCTGAAATTGTTAAAATTAAACAAAGTTCTAAACAATGATGAAACCTTTCAGATTATACACAGAATTTTCAGCTGAGTCTGTCCCCGTTTTAACCATAGTATAGCATAGACCTCTTAAACAAAAAGCTGCACCCAGTGGTAGAATCTAAGTTTGTGCTTAAACATAAGGTGGTATCTATAAAACATAATGAACTCCTCCATGTTGTCTAGCATGGATTCTGAAAACATAAATCATATGAAACCCAATTTGCACTTTTTTTACATAAATCAAGGCAATCAGGTCGATGTAGTATTTCTTGATTTCTGAAAATCATTTGACTCATTACCACACTAACTTTTAACAATTAAAGTATCATCATATGGGGCATCAAACAAAGTTTGTGACTGTATTGAGAATTATTTGGTAGGAAATGACATAGTATGTTGTCTTGGATGAAGAGTCATCAAGAGTTATTACTAAATAACTTCGGGTGTGCCCCAGGAAGTGTGTTGGCACCATTGCTGTTCATGTTGTCTATTAATGATCTACCAGACAATCTTAACAGTAATCTCAAAGTATATGCAGGTGATGCAGTTATCGGTAATGAAGTACTGTCAGATAAAAGCTGTGCAAATATTGTCTGCTCATGATAAGATTTCATAGTGCTGCAAATACTGGCAACTTGGACTTCACATAATGAAAAAAAACTAGTATCCTATGACTACAATACAAATGAGTCACAAATGGAATAAGTCAACTCATACAAATACCTGAGTAGTCCGCAAAGAATAAGAAATGGAATGATCACATAGGCTCAGTTGAATGCAATTAGTATATAAAGGAATTTGTTATCAAACAGTAGTCCAACCCAGCACAGATTGTTCCTCTAGTGTGTGGGACACATACAAAATGCAAAGAGAGGCCGCAAAAATTATCACAGGTTTGCTTCACTTGAGAGAGGGCATCATGGAAATGCAGAAAAACCTGGACTGACAGATAGATGCTTGTGGGTATACGCCAATTATTCCGTGAAAGCCTGCTTACAAACTTTCAAGAACGAGTATTAAGTGAGAAATCTAGGAGTATACTACAAACCTTTAGGTATAACTCAAGACAGTGTCTGAAAAGACACTTTCAGGCAGTCATTTTTCCCACGCTCCAAATGTGAACTAAAAGGGAAGGAGGCCTATAAACAGTATGATAGGTAGCACACACTGGCATGCACTTTTAAAAGTGGTTTACGGAGGATGGAATTAAATGTAGATAGGGAAGGAAATGGGCTGTCTCCTTTATCAAGTAAGCATCCCAGGATTTGTTGAATAAATTTAGTATGTGATTTGGAAAGAAGAAAACCAACTGAATAATTCCCTGTAAGTAGATAATTCCTTAATGTTTTTCTCCGCCGGCTACAGCAAACCCACGTTTTTGAGCGCATTTTCGATAGCATAATAAAGGGGGTATTAATGATTTCCTTTGTATGGATGGTGGCGTTTAAGAGTTTCTCTTAGTCCACATCTACCAGTGACGTCAACCACAAACTAGTCAGTCCTGGTATACGATAATTATAATTTAAACAGTTAATCACTTTCATAAAGATGTCAGAGCTATATAATCATGCAGGTATACTGCCCCATGGGCATGGCACGTCCTGAAGTAAAAACATAACTTGTGAGTTTTGTTGGGTCCATACTATTTATTGTATGTTATTTCGTTACGGATAGAAACAACTCACCTGATGTTTTTCGAATTCTGCATCTCTGAAGTTTATTACGTTTGATAAATCTGGAGGAGGACATTTACTTTTGTAATATTTGAAGTGTTTCTTAAACATACCACTACAAAACGGACCACGGAGCCCTGATTTACATGCGCGATCACAAGTTTGTACTCTGCCGTTGACAGTTTGTTGTGGCGTTAGTCATTTGTTATTCTTGCTATCGTTGGCAAAGGTTGACAGCTAATATTTACGTTCACATAACATATGTAGTTCTAAACAAATAAGCGCCACGTTCTAATATAATTTTCATGTTAGTCTTTCAGTAACATTGGTTCCAAGATTCGTTCTACGAAACAAGACGTGCAACCAGACTCATCCCTGCCCATGGTAAGGCTCAAGATGGCCATATTTAGCGTCATTTAAGTAGAAAAATGCATGTTTATTTATATGTTTTCACTTTTCAGGTTCATTTCCTTTATTTAACAAAGCCGTTGACAGTGGAGTAATGTTGTTGGACATGTAGAGCAGTTCACCCGTAAATCAGAAGCGTAGTCACGAAGCCGGCGAATTTTCGACTTCCAGCCCGTATTATTCTGTACTGACGTAGTAGCGCGATGTTTGAACAAAAGATGAAAAGAGTTGGCTACACCGGCCATGTAGTTGGTAATCTAAACCCTTTATCTTCACTTTTCGTTTCAGGCCGTTATAATGTGTAACTTGAAGTACGTTGTTGCGCCGATACTTATTAATGTATATTTCTTGTCGAATCGGTGTTGAGTGTACCTTGTATGATAGACGTCACAAACACAAGAAAGTCGCCAAGAATGTCAATTGAAACAGTAAAACGAATATAAACGGGGTTCTTTATCCGCAGTGGTGATTGACAGTGCATATGAAAATAGACTATTGTATACAGTTCCAACATTGTGTTGGTATCATGATCTGAAACTCAGTATATTTGTAATTTATTAATTAAAGGTACCGGTATCTTAAGAATTCCTTTTTTTTATTTTTTATTCTCAGACCATTACCTACACTATTATTAAGAAACATGAAATACAAAACGTTTAGTTACACAAAAATATTGCTTGATACAGTGCAGTTGTTAAGATACTGGTCCCATATTTGAGAGGCTGGAGTTTGCTTTGTCTGCTCATCCAAATGTAGGTTTTTCTTAGTTTTCCTAAATCATTTGAGCAAATGCTGGGATGGTTCCTGCATCAAGGCCATGGGTAACCACCTGCCCTGCCCTAACATAACTATATTTTTCTGTGTACGGCCTTGCCGCAGTGGATAAACCGGTTCCCGTGAGATCACCGAAGTTAAGTGCTGTCGGGTGTGGTCAGCATTTGGATGGGTGACCATCCTCTGGCCGCCATGCACTGTTGCCATTTTTCGGGGTGCAGTCAGCCTCGTGATGCCAATTGAGGAGCTACTCGACCAAATAGTAGTGGCTTCGGTCAAGAATACCATCATGACGACCGGGAGAACGGTGTGTTGACCCCACGCCTCTCCTATCCACATCCTCCACTGAGGATGACACGGTGGTCGGATGGTCCCGGTAGGCCACTCGTGGCCTGAAGACGGAGTGTGTATGTGTATGTTTTTGATCTGTTTTGATTGTACTATGATGACAAATCCAGTATCATTTTAAAATGATCCCTGGATGAATGAATGAATAAATAAACAAATGCATACTGGTACGCGCATTTACTGTATTGCTAATGGTACTATAGCAAAGAATGTCCAAACTCTTATTTGATGGAAATAATTAAAATTGTTAGCTGTTGCTGATACGTATCTAAAGAATTTTCTGTGCATTGTCTGCAAGCTGTTATGGGTACTTGGACTGTCACCTTACTATGTCACCAAGTGAGGTGCTGTAGTGATAAGACATAACTCCTACTGATATTTAGATGGATGACTCTTTAAATAACAGTCTGGCCAACCAAAATTAGGTTTCCTAAATCACTTTTAATATAAATCCTAAGATGATTTGAATTGTCACAGCCGATTTCCTTGTCCAAAACAAATTTGAGCAGTCTCCAACGATCTCATTGCGTACACAATTCCAAACCACAGTCTTTCTTCATACTTACTTACTTTGTCAATGTATAGATGACACTCTTCTCATAACAACACCAAAATTACCACGGAATTGGGTGAGATCACTATATAGTTCTGTGTTGGATAATTAATTTCTGGCTAATATGAGTATAGATGTTTGCTTTTTTAATGTTGGCAGCCACTTAAATGTACATCAAGAGAAACAGCCATTGTTGAACAAATTTGGAACTAATCTATGTGATATGATAACATGATAAAAATTGATTAAAATTTCACCCTTGTTTGTGTGGGCAAATACTTCTGAATATATGTGAAACTTGTTTATGTATAGGTTGTTTCTAAAATGAATGTAAAAAATGAGAGGGCTGGTGGAATGAATCAACAAGAAACTTCCACATAGCAACCCATGTCCATATCACTTTGCATTCAGCACTAGGCGTGACGTAACAGCATCACGCACTGCCAAGAAGGTAGGCACACAACCCACCATCCAAGTCGAAATAGTAGCAGGTAGTCTGGGTGGGATAACACCACAGAGTTTCTTCTGACATTTGCTGGGACCAGAAAGCATTGTATTTGGCTTTGCAAATGCCTCGTTGATACAGTGTCGTACAGAGGGCGGTACCTGCGCACAGTGCACGAGTCTGGTTCGCCCTGCGTCAGTGTGTCAAGAAATGGGGACACTCTTGTATTTGGTACTGTGCACAGTGCATGGGGAATGGTATACTTTTCTTGGGATAAAAGGACTGACAGGCACAGTTCTTATGGGGCAGCAGGTGGAGGCACATGCACCGTCATCCACAAGTCCCTAAGAGAGACTGATGCGGTTCAGGTGAGTTGTCCACTGACAAGGTATCGTAATGGCGCATGTGCACTTCTGATGTGTTTATTTTGTGATGGCAGGTGCAAAGGCGTGACATACACAGTCGTCTGCACACAGTGCATATGCCAGAGCATGAAGAGGAGATTTTAGCACTGCAGGACCAGCCCTCAACAAACTAGCAGAGTGTTGCTTGAGGAATGAATGTAAGCCATTCCACAGTATGGCATGTGTGGAATGAAGATGATTTGCACCCTTACCTCCTTCAGGAAATTCAAGCCCATAACCCAGATTATTTTGCATGTCTCATGACTTCTGCCAGTGGTTTTTGAGAAGTGTGCCGTGTAACTTGTATTCCCATGCTTTGTACTTTTTACAGATCAAAAATCTACATTTACATCTATACTCCATTAGGTGCATGGCAAATCCAGTGGGGTAAGATTGATCACAGTGCAATGCAATGGAAATATTGCAATGTGTGTGTATCTAGTTTGTAATAAATTTGAAAGATAACCTTGTTAGTGTCTCTCCATGTAATGTGTTCAATTATAGTGAGGACATCAGTTACAACCCTGAAAAATCACCTGTGATTGATACATTTCATTTGGTTTATTAATTCATCCAGTGGTATGTGATTTGTCACCATAATGCAGTGAAAAAAATAACAGACACAAAGAAAATGCAAGTATATTTTAAGATGATAGGACGGGTCGTGAGACATGACTTTGCTCCTGGACTTTGCCTGTAATGATTCTGGAAAATCGTGGGAAACCTAAATCAGGATTGACCATACAGAGTAAACTTCATCCTCCTGAAAATGTGTTCAGTGTGTTGACAACTGGAATTTCTCATTTGGTTAGTCCCTGTTGTATAGTGTTCTTTGGTTTACACACAATTTGCACCCAATAATTTATCATCATCATCATTTAAGACTGACTATGCCTTTCAGCGTTCAGTCTGGAGCATAGCCCCCCTTATAAAATTCCTCCATGATCCCCTATTCAGTGCTAACTTTGATGCCTCTTCTGATGTTAAACCTATTACTTCAAAATCATTCTTAACCAAATCCAGGTACCTTCTCCTTGGTCTGCCCCGACTCCTCCTACCCTCTACTGCTGAACCCATGAGTCTCTTGGGTAACCTTGCTTCTCCCATGTGTGTAACATGACCCCACCATCTAAGCCTGTTCGCCCTGACTGCTACATCTATAGAGTTCATTCCCAGTTTTTCTTTCATTTCCTCATTGTGGACACCCTCCTGCCATTGTTCCCATCAACTAGTACCTGCAATCATCCTAGCTACTTTCATATCCGTAACCTCAACCTTATTGATAAGGTAACCTGAATCCACCCAGCTTTCGCTCCCATACAACAAAGTTGGTCGAAAGATTGAACGGTGCACAGATAACTTAGTCTTGGTACTGACTTCCTTCTTGCAGAAGAGAGTAGATCGTAGCTGAGCACTCACTGCATTAGCTTTGCTACCCCTTGCTTCCAGTTCTTTCACTATGTTGCTATCCTGTGAGAATATGCATCCTAAGTACTTGAAACCGCCCACCTGTTCTAACTTTGTTCCTCCTATTTGGCACTCAATCCGTTTATATCTCTTTCCCACTGACATTACTTTCGTTTTAGAGATGCTAATCTTCATACCATAGTCCTTACATTTCTGATCTAGCTCTGAAATATTACTTTGCAAACTTTCAATCGAATCTGCCATCACAACTAAGTCATCCGCATAAGCAAGACTGCTTATTTTGTGTTCACGTATCTTAATCTCACCCAGCCAGTCTATTGTTTCCAACATATGATCCATAAATAATATGAACAACAGTGGAGACAGGTTGCAGCCTTGTCTTACCCCTGAAACTACTCTGAACCATGAACTCAATTTACCGTCAACTCTAACTGCTGCCTGACTATCCATGTAAAGACCTTTAATTGCTTGCAAAAGTTTGCCTCCTATTCCATAATCTTGTAGAACAGACGATAACTTCCTCCCAGGAACCCGGTCATATGCCTTTTCTAGATCTATAAAGCATAGGTACAATTCCCTATTCCACTCATAACACTTCTCCATTATTTGCCGTAAGCTAAAGATCTGGTCCTGACAACCTCTAAGAGGCCTAAACCCACGCTGATTTTCGTCCAATTGGTCCTCAATTAATACTCGCACTTTCCTTTCAACAATACCTGAGAAGATTTTACCCATAATGCTGATTAAAGAGATACCTCTGTAGTTGTTACAATCTTTTCTGTTTCCATGTTTAAAGATTGGTGTGATTACTGCTTTTGTCCAGTCTGATGGAACCTGTCCCGACTCCCAGGCCATTTCAATTATCCTCTGTAGCCATTTAAGACCTGACATTCCACTGTATTTGACGAGTTCCGACCGAATTTCATCCACCCCAGCTGCTTTATTGCACTGCAATCTATTGACCATTTTGTGGTTCATGGTGTGGGTTCCTGTAGTCATGTCCTAGTTCATGAACCACGAGCAATGTATGAGTGGCCAAGTAAGTGGTCCCGATAGTCGGGATACCAGTTACTTTGGAATAAGGCTGGGCATCTCGGACATATTCTGAGTCGTGGTCACCTTTGTGCTCATACGGCAAAGACTACCAAATCCACCGGTTAGTCCCTCAGCCGTTAGGGGTAAAACCCAATGGGACCCGGGGCAAGGAAGGCTAGCAACCTGCTTCCCTGGTACTTTAAATATGATGCTGGCAACAATCAGAGCAAAATGCCTCGGGCCAATAATTTATAATAACGTAAAACACAGTTGCATACTGCATCACTGCACACACTAAGAACACCCACTGGCACCTCCTGAACCACAAATTTGTAGATATGAGCAGTGCTGTTTTTCTGGGGGAACACTGGGGGATGTGTACCCCTAAACTTTTTCATCGACAAAGTAATTTTTTTACGATGTTGAGAACTTGGAAGAGTGCCAAAGATTTATTTCACGGACATAAATTTTTTATTTCATTTTTTCATGTTGGTAATTGCAATACGAATGATACCAGTGCAGTTTTTTGTGGGAAAATCGATGTCATTTACTATTTCAAGCATTTCGTAGCTGTGGCAACCGTTCACAACAACTGAATCACTGGCAGCCAGTTTGACAAGTATGTAGTGCCTTCGCCTGCTTATAGTGGGCAATGGTAGTGCTAAACAGATATGCGTACACTCAAATCGCAGGCTTCATTTGAGGCGATGTAAACTGAAGTGTTCAATACCACTTTCTCTTGTATGTTTGTATTCCTCGGTATTGCCTGCTTCATTTGAACTGTAAAGTCAACTGAAGAGTCTGATACTTTTTTTTTAGTTCGACATGTTGATGATGTCATGGCTAAAAGCAGACGGGTGGTATCCCGTGCTTCAGTTATAACTAATTTTCGCTGCATTATAACCCCTGTCGGAGTACCCTCAAATTTTTTTTTAGAAAAAAAGCACTGGGTATGAGCCTTGCACTCACTTCAGTCTGTTTGGAAAACTGACTCCAGGCCAATAGACATGCAACTATGCCTTATGCACATCTTCATGGCCACCTCTCAGTCTGCCTGAAAAACTGAGTCAGCATCAAATGAGATGTTGAGCTCAGGAGACAGACAAGTCATTACCATCACTTTCTGTAGATCTTGACACAGGGGTTTCTTGCAAAAGCATTATATTGTGATCATGTTTTATAATGACACAGGGTGTTATTGTTGTCCCCTTTCATTACTAACCACTACCATTGAGTCCTTTAAATAATCTTTATTTCTATAGTATGCATTACATATGAAGAACACCTTAGCTGCCTTTTTGAACAGATGTATTTTAGTAATATTTCTCATCTTCATACTCAGTTTATTACACAATTTTATTTCCAGGTAGAACATTCTATTTTGAATTTTCTGTTTGTTTTTCTTTGGTAACGTTAGTCGAAACTGGCTCTTGTTCTATGATTATGTGTAGAACTATTATTGAAATTCTTAGTAATGTTTTCCCTGGTTTATACAACAGGATAGTTGATGTACTCTTTTGGTGGGCTAAGAATACCTAACTTTTTACATAGTTCTTTACAGTGGATAAGACTACTACTCGTGGTTATTACAATATTATGAAAAGGATTGTTGCTACTCACCATATAGCAGAGGTGCTGACTTCAGATAGGCACGACAAAAAGACTGTCACAAAATGAGCTTTCGGCCAACAAAGCCAGCCTACAAGCAGCAGCGCCTCAACCTTCATTAGTCATTGTCCTTACCCATCTGGCCCCTTCCCTGTTCCCATTCATGCACTACACAGCCCTCTGTTCCACCAACACACCCAGTCTTTTTACTTATCTCCTCCTTTGCACCCCCGCACCCCCTCTTTCCCCCCTCTCCACCTACCTGCCCTTCCCTCTCTCCACCAGGTCCCTGCGTGCTCCCACTAGCATCACTGTACTGTTTTTGTTTCCAGAGCTCTCGGGTGTGCAGCCAGATGCGATAGTTGAAGTCCCACGATATTTCAGCGAATAACCTTTCCACCATCATCAGGTGGTTATGATGGACTGGTCGGGCAGCTCATTGTCAGTGTTATTTATGTCCATTATTTGGGCTTTGATTCCCTGTACCGACGGTCCGATTGCGACCGCCGAACTTCCTGTTGCGGCCGCCGACATTCCGTTTGTGAGCGCCGACCCTTCGATTGCGGCTGCTGACAATCTGTTTGCAGGCGCCAACCCAGGTATGCGCCCACCCCGGCATCGCGCCGGGTGGTGGAAGATGCAGAATGCTGTCATAGAAGGGTCTTGTGTTCGCTTGTGGCGTGACTCCTTGATGGAGTTAAGTAATGGTTGCCATGCCTTGCTAAGTTGAAAACCTGTGTCTCGGTTCATGAGATTGTCCATTACGTGAATTTCAATGGCCTTCTTGAAGACGCTGTCCCAGTAGAAACTGGTAGGGGCCAGAATCTTGGTCTTTTCGTATTTCGCGTTGTGTCCAGTTTCCGAGCAGTGTTTTGCCAGTGCTGATTTGGTGGGCTGGACTAGGCCCGTGTGGCGTTGGTGTTCTTTGTAGTGGTCTTCGACTGTTCAGATTGTTTGACCAATGTAGGATTTGCCGCAACCACATGGAATATTATATATGCCCACTTTCTTGAAGGCAAATCCGTCTTTCACTGTCCCCAGTAGGGCCCGTATCTTGGATGGTGGTCGGAAGACCGTGTCAATTTTGTGTTGTTTTTGCAGTCTCCCAATTTTTGATGTCGCGTTGCCTGGGTAGAGAGGCAAGGCTTGTTTTCTCATCTATAGACTGTTCTTCATCTGGGTTTCTGCAGTGTTTCCGTCATCTGAAGGCTGCCTGAATCTGTCGTTTGCTGTATCCGTTCTTGTGAAACACATTTTCTAAGTGTTTGAGTTCTTTGTGCAGACTTTCTTCGTCCGATATCGAGTATGCCCTATGAACCAGTGTGCTGAGCATCCTGTTGAGTTGTGCAGGATGGTGGCAACTCTAGGTCCATATGTGTAGGCTTAATGTCAATTTATTACATACTGCCCAATCGTAAACATCCTTGGGGGTTTCATTTGCTTTCTCTAATAGCAATTCTGGTGTTTTATCATTGTCTATGATGTTGCTGTCATCACCAAAGAGAACTTTTCCCCCACATCTTATACTGCCAGAGAACACACACACACACACACACACACACACACACACACACACACACAGACAGACAAAGAGAGAGAGAGAGAGAGAGAGAGAGAATGAATTGTATCCATACACTGTCCTGAGACGTACCTGTGTTTATTTGTTCTTGTCTGACAATTTTTTCACTAATAATTTATCATCAGCAGACATATTAACAATCTGTCTTTTCATACTGTTTTCCAGGTAAGACTGTAACCACTCATCTACTATTCCTCTTACACCTAGTGCTTCTACCTCGTTTGGTGGTATTTTATGGTCAGAAGTGTCAAAATGCTTGAAAAAGTCTAAGGATGCGCCTGTAACACAGTCATCTTTGCCAAGTGCTTCGAGAACCTCTTCAGTGAATTGTAAAGTGGCTGATACTATACTTGTCCCACTTCAGAAACCAAACTGTCCTTTTATTTTTTTAAAAAAAAAGCTATATTTATACGTCTAACTCATTAGTCTTTCGTGGAAAAATACTGGAACTAACAGGATCGTTATTGTATATTTGTCAGTGGAACTTGTGGGCTGCCTGTGCACGCCTTCAGAACAGAGACAGGAACCTCAGCTACACTTGCTGACTCCTTGTTTTTTACTTTCTGTATTGTCTTCCTGACTTCAGCCTCTGTTATAGGAAGCATAATTGTTGTGCTTGTTGTCTATGTCACTGTGGGTGCTACAATATTTTCCATCCCTGTTTTGTTTCAGGTGTGTTCAGTAGTGTAACAGTAATTGGCACTGTAAGATGAGGTGATAAGAGGCGCTGTGGCAGGATGCACCACTTGCTCTGGGGGAAGGTGGTGCTGCTGTTGGTGGGCGTGGTGGCAGTGCTGCAGGTGGTGCACCTGGTGCTGCTGAGCCGGCTCGAGTCGCGCCACCGCCGCCAGCCTGCCACGGGCCACGCCGAGCCCCTCCTGGTCGCCGCCGGCACTCAGGTAATTCCGTGTTCGAGAGCATCCCGAAGACGTCAGCCACCTGCCGTTTCTTATAAGTCGTACTTAACGAGATACCTCAAACACGGTGACCTCTTCTGTGTTGACTGGCGAGGAAAACATTGCGCTTTCCTCGTAGTACATCTTGAAAGTTGCGGATCGAGGCTGTCGAGTAGATGTAGTATTTCTTGACTTCCGAAAAGCTTTTGACTCGGTATCGCGTATATGCTTATTACCGAAAATATGAGTCTGTGGAGTATTGAGCAAAATTTGTGACTGGAGTTGAATTCTTGGTGGGGAAGCCACAGTTTTTTGTTTTGGGTGGAATCATTGACAGAAGTAGAAATAACTTCAGGTGTGCCCTAGGGAATTGACTTGGGGTCATTGCTGTTGTGTATTAATGATTTTGCAGACAATACTGACAGTAACCTTAGCATTTACATGTATGATGCAGTTATGTGTAATGAAGTAGTGTTTGAAAACTGCTGCACAAATACTTAGTCAGATCTAGGTAAGTTTCCAGAGTGGCGCAAACATTGGCTACTTGCTTCAAATGTTCAGTTATGTAAAATTGCTCATGACACGAAATACCAGTGAGTTACAGTTGTAATCAGTGACTTTACAGAAATGCCTATGCAGGACTGTTGGTAGGGGTACAAAAAGGGGCACTTGTGTAGGTTGAGTTGTATGTAAAGCAGGTGCCACACTTTAATTTATTAGTAGAATATTGAGGAAATGGAATCGGGCTATAAAGCACATTGCTTGCAAGCCAGCCTAGAACATTTCTCAAGTGTGTAGTACCATTACCACACAGGAGTAACAGGGGATATTGAATGCATACAAAGAAGGACAATGCAGATGGTGACAGGTTTGTTTGACCCATTGGGGGGGGGGGGGGGGGGGGGCGCACGGAGAAACTGATCTGACGGATGCTTGGTGATAGACACAAACTACCCCAAAAAGCCAAGTTGCAAAATTTCAAGTACCGTATTTAAGTTATGAATCAAAGAATATATTATAAGCCACTATGTACTGGCACCATAGGGATTGTGGGGACAACATTAGACTAATTAGAGTGATTTGAACATCCATTCTTCCCCTACAAACTGGTGCAGTGGGAATTACCCTCTGCTGTGCTTTTCAGTGGTTTTGGAGAGTAGGGATGTAGACATTTCTTGTTGATATTTGGATAATTCCTATGTTTCTACCTATAGCACTTGTAAAACATACATAAGTGTAATGTGTTCCTCTACTGTTGTGTTTAGTTTGACTTCTTATTTTAGTTTGATTTATTTTTATTTATTTGTTTATTTATTTTCTTTTTCAATGGGTCGTATTTGTGACAACTCACCATGGTGTTGAACATTTCAGTAAAGTTCACATTCTCCTGGGCACACAGTGTGATATAAGTCTTGTAATAACATTATATATTTAAAAATTCAAGTCCGTTGCTGCAATTGAAGTTCTGTATTGCAACAGAACTATTTCGGCTACAGTTGCCGTTTTCAAGCTATGTCTAGTTATTCATGACTTCAGTATCACATTAGTGGCTCTATCACATATTAAATTGCTGTCTATGGTATTGTGAGAAACCGTAGGACTGCAAAAGGAGATGTCACTGAATGCACCCCACAAGTACTTATCACAGTTCGAAAAAAACCGCTCGCGTGCCACTGGCCCAGCTAGATGTCCAACTGCAAGCTACTTAGCACAGGTAGCTGCTTTAGGCAATAATTTTGTATTTATTTATTTCCTTCCAACATGCATGAGCTTAACTTAAAACATTATACATATAATTCTTTCATGCACAGATTAATAGCATAACACTTCTGATTTAAAGTGTTCATACTCATGCATGTCAATGAAGCTCTCATTGAGTAAAGTGATTAATATTGAAGTAAGAGCTAATTTAGTTAATATTACATTTTAGATGAGTGCATTTACTACTTCGCTAGGTTATATATTGAAGGTTTCACTTTTCCGAACATATTTGGATAGAAAAGGAAGTATTTTGTAAAGGCTGATAGTTGTTAGTTTTGTTTACATTTTAGGTGTAAATTTTGGAAGAGTGTAGATCTTTAGTTTTTTTACTAGACTTAGCGGTTCAAAGTTAAATTAATTCGTGTCCATCATACAGAGTTTAGTTAGCTAATTAGAACTTTCAAAAGTAAGTTTAAAAGTTTTTTTAAGTTAGGGTTTAGTTACGTATTAGTACAGGCTATGAAACTTCAGAGATCTTGCATCAAGTTATTCTCTGCTTTTGCATAAATTTTTCTATCAAATCATGTGTGGTTGCCGTAGAAATCTGAAGGAGGGGGTGTTCTGTGAAGACTGTAGGTTACGGTTTCATTGGGGCGAATGTAGAAGTGAGGAAATGTGTGTAGATAATGAGGCTTTCCATGGCAATGTAGGTTATGTTGAATGGGCAGAAAAATCGCAGAACGGGAGGCAAAGATTTGTGCCCTTATGGCTGAATTAGAAAATGCAAATTTGGAATTATGTAGTATAAGCAAAGAAAAAGAGATGGCATGCTGGGAAAAAGTAGCAAGCAAAGAAACTTCCTGGCAGATTAAAACTGTGTGCCGGCAGAGACTCAAACTCGGTACCTTTGCCCTTTGCAGGAAAGTGCTCTACTATCTGAGCTACCCAAACATGACTCACGACCTGCCCTCACAGCTTCAATTCTGCCGGTACGTCTCCTACCTTCCATACTTCACAGAAGCTCTTCCATGAATCTTGCAGAACTGTCACTCCTGGAAGAAAGGATATCGCAGAGACATGGCTTAGCCACAGCCTTGGGGATGTTTCCAGAGTGAGATTTTCACTCTGCAGCGGAGTGTGCACTGATATGAAACTTCCTGTCAGATTAAAACTGTGTGCCAGACCGAGACTTGAACTCGGGCCCTTTGGCTTACTATCTGAAGTAGTGGAGGAAGGGCCTCATCCAGATGTAGCTGAATGGATCTTGAAGCAGAATATTAGCTTAAAGAAAAAAAAAGACAAGTCAGGATGAAATCAGAATAGGAAAAAGAGAATTCTGCTTGTAGGTAGCAGTCATGGAAGGGGTGTAGCCCAGCAGCTTCAGGAGAAATTAAGTGAAGGGTACCAGGTCACAAGTTTTGTAAAACTTTCACCTGACATGTAGGGACTTTGAGAAGGAAAATCAGGTAATTACAGTTGGGGGAGCAGGAAACAGCCTGGCTATGAATCCAAGATATAGTATTAGGAGTGATCTGGACAAAATAGGAGCAGAAACTGGACTCACAAATGTGGGGTTTGTGGAGGTCTTTCAGTGCCTTGATTTGCCCTGGTAAACTCATCTATAAGGCATGTTAACACTGAGCTGAACAGGATGCTCCAGACACCAGCAAAATCTCACATGAGCGTTGTTCCAGTTGATGCCATTGATAGGTGGTGACACACTACACATGGCCTGCACTTAAGTAGGAAGGGAAAAGATAAGTTAGCTTCTCTGTTAGCAGATACTGTAAGGGGAACCACAGTCACAGAAGGGATGACCCTGGGGTTAATGGGACCAGGCAGACAGGTTTCTTAGTTAAAACCAAAATCCAGACAGGCAATAATCAAGAAAAATAGAATAAAAGAAGCTTCATGTACAGTAAAGAGGGATAAAGCTAAGGTTATTATCAGTTTACTTCAGAGTCGTGGGATCTAACTCAGAGGCAGAAAGATTGCCTGCTGGCTGTCGAGATGGATTTTTGGAGACGGAGTTGTGGATGCTCCAGACTTGACTATATTGGAAATGATAGGATCAGAGAGGTTATGAATGTCAAAAGCACAATCCTAGACTACATAGAAAGGAAGCACCTACTCTGGTATGATCACTTACAGCGTATGCCAGACAAAAGATGGCCAAAACGGGTATGGCAGAAGAAAGCGATGTAGACCTGCGAGGTGCTGGAAAGACGACATCAACGAAGCAATGGCGGCGAGAGGTCTTAATGAAGGAGACTGCAATGACCGTGAACGATGGAGATTGGGATGCGAGAGTCGGCGGCAGCCGTAGAAACCTTGCTCATATATATACTTCATCAAAATATCAGGGGAATAAAAAATAAAGTAGATGAGGTGTTAGTGTGTTTAGATGATCTAAAAAATAAGAATGAGATTGATATACTCTGTCTGTCTAACACTATGTGACTGTGGGGATGGAAAGTGTCGGTATAAATGGGTATAATTTAGCATCTTACACTTGCAGATCTAGCATGGATAAAGGAGGAGTTGCCATTGACACAAAACAAGGGTATAAGTAAAAAACTGTAGAAGTAAGCAAATTTTGTGTCAATCAACACTCTGAAGTTTGTGCATGTGAACTACAGCTAGATAATGTAGTGTTGATATTAGCAACAGTGTACAGGTCCCCATTAGGAGATTGGGAGCTACTCACAAAAAAGTTTGACTCCCTAGTTATTAATCTGTGGTGATTTCAGTGTAAACTTTCTAAGCAATTCTGATAGTAAAAGTGAACTAGAAATGTTGTTAATGATATATAATTTAGAGTCAGTGACCAATTTCACTACATGTATAGCTCAAGACAGCAGTACTCTAATAGATAATGTATTTGTGCAGCAAGAGGATGTAAAACTAACATGTGGTTTCCCTGTGATAAATGGATTATCAGATCATGATGCACAACTGATTAACTTACAAAAATTAGCAGGGTGTACAGTTCAGAAACCATTAAGGGAAAATGTAAGGCTGGTCAACTTAGTATCTGTAGAGTACTTCAGAGTATGTTTAAGAAATGTTAATTGGGGAGATGTATATAATGAGCCAAATGCCAATGATAAATGCAACCTATTTCTTGATAAATTTTTATCCCTTTTTGAACACTTATTTCCCCCAAAAAATTACTAAATATAGCACCAAACAGTTTTCAAAGAAACCTGCAATCACTATAGGTATTAAAGTGTCTTCAGAAAGGAAAATAAAATTTTATGAGGCAGCAAGAATTAGTAAAGACCCAGAAGTAATTTTATACTATAAAAATTATTGTAACATACTGAGAAAATTTGTCAGAAAATCAAAACATTCGTATATTAGAGAGAAATTTACAATTTGGGCAATAAAATCAAATCAGTATGGAATGTTTTTAGAAAAGAGAGAGGAAAAGTAACCACTGGGGTAGGTAGTGTTACTATTAAAGAGAATGAGACCAGCCTAACCAACAGTACACGAGTAGCTAATGTATTTAACAACCATTTCTTAAAGTGTAGGTGAAAAATTGGTGAGAATAGTTCAAAAGAAAAAGCCAAGCAGTACATGGAAGAGTCAGTTTTGAGAAATCCTAGTCAGATTAATTTTCATCTGACAACCTCTTATGAAATGAAATGAGGAAAATCATTAAATCTTTGAAAAATAAATATTCTGTTGGAGTAGATGACATCTCTAACAAGATATTAAAACAATGTGGAGCAGTTACAGCTGATGTTCTGAGCAACATCTGATGCATCACTAACTCAAGGTATATTTTTCGGGACAGGTTACAATATGCCATTGTCAAGCCTCTCTACAAGAAAGGGGACACTACAGATGTCAACAGTTACCAGCCAGTATCCTTGCTTCCAGCATTTTCAAAAATTTTCAAGAAAGTAATGTACTCAAGAGTGGTTAGCCATCTCAGCAGTAATGGGATACTTAGTAAATCACAGTTTGGATTTCAGAAATACTGTTCCACTGAGACAGCAATATAAAATTTCACTGCCCATATAATACAGTCTTTAAATAGTAAAATGTCAACAATAGGAATTTTCAGTGACTTATCCAAAGTGTTTGATTGTGGGAACCATGACATTATATTACAGAAATTGCAATTGTATGGTGTAAATGGAACAGCTTATAAGTGGTTTAAGTCATACCTACAGAACAGGAAGGAAAAAATGTCTTTATATGGTTTAAATGATTCAAGGAAGTTTCCCAGTTCATCTACTGGGGGTGAAATTACATTAGGTGTTCCACGAGGTTCGATCATGGGTCCTCTTTTGTTCTTGATATATGTGAATGACCCCCCTTCTTATCTGAAACAAGAAGCTAAGCTGACACTGTTTGCTGATGATTCAAGAATCATTATTAATCCATTAAAAGAAACTCCAATAGAAAATGATACAAATAATGTCTTTGGAAAAGTTATTGATTGGTTTTCTGTGAATGGGCTTGCTCTGAACTTTGGAAAAACACAGTACATCCAATTTTCTGCTACAAGGAGTACAGTTCCTTCAATAAATATAACACATCAATAGAAGTCAGTAGCCAGGGCAGAGCATACTAAGTTTTTGGGTCTAAATATACTTGAGAATCTTAATTGGAAAATTCATATTTTGGATCCCCTTAAGAGACTAGGTTCAGCAACTTTTGCAATCAGAATAATTGCTAATTTTGAGGATACAGAAATTAGAAGCTAACATACTTTCACTCTCTGATGCCATACAGAATAATATTTTGGGGTAACTCAACACTTAGGCAAAAAGTATTGACTGCTGAAAAGAAAGTGGTTAGAATAATGTGTGGGGCTCACAGTCGCACATCTTGTAGGCATCTCTTTAAAAGGCCAGGAATTCTTACAACAGCCTCACAGTACATTTACTCAGTAATGAAAGTTGTTCTCAACAACATGGACCAGTTTAAACCAACAGTGACATTCATGATTATAGTACCAGAAGAAAGAAGGACTTACACTATCCTCTCCTTAACCTATCTTTGGCACAGAAAGGGGTAAAATATGCCGCTGTAAAACTTTTCGATAAATTACCAGATGAAATAAAATGTCTGACAGACAACAGTAACAAGATTTTAAACATGTCTGCAACAGCAACTGTTGAAATTCTTCACGATAAAGGATGACAGCCAAAACAGTTGCAGGATAAAAATTTATTAAAATTCTTGACCAAGGTTTCGGTACATATAAATACACCTTCATCAGAAGTAAAAAATCTAAAATTACATCATGCAATGGAGATTAATAAAACAATTGTGCCAAAGGCGTCGTCAATAATTAAGACATATTCTCCATTTGTACAACATGACTATGGGCACAGGGTCAATGCGAACACTTTAGCACCATTACTTCGCCTATGAACTATTGAGACAAGAGTGTGAAAGCACTAGGGCAGATGGTTTCGCCGAGAGAGGGCACTTGTGGTATGTGCCAGACATTCGCGCGAGTTTATTTCAACATAAAATTCAATTTTTTTTATAGATGTGAGAAGTTCAATACAATAAGTATGTAAAAGTTTATGTACGTAAACTGTTTTACGTATTTTTAAGTGTAATTATGGCAGTTAGGTAGTTGATCATGTCTTGTTGTATATTATTATTATTGTTGTTATTATTATTATTATTATGGGCTCTACTGGACCATGCAATGTGCAAAAAAAGATCGCTTGGAGAGTTTTGTTTTAACTTTTCTTTGTTCTCATACCACTTCCATTCTCTCAGAACAGGCTCTCTTCCGCTCATCAGACTCAGTTGTTCCGGTCCCCTTGCATTTTTCTGACAGGCCACAACTGTCCAGTCCTGAATTTTTTTTGCCTTAAAATTTTTCTGTTTGGTGTATTGATTGTGTATTCCTGCTTACTTCAGGTCGTCTTTTACATTTGTCATCCATTTTATTGTTTCTGTTTCATTTTTACTGCAACATCTCTCCACTTAATCTGATGATTCCATTATAAAATATTTTGTAATCATTATACGATGAATTAATGTCTGAAAGAGTCATTTAAAACTTTATATATAGTTCAATCAATATCTCTTGTTTCATTTACAGATTTACAATACTATTAACTGTCTGTTCCATTATTTTAAGAAATTTCTTTTTGCATGTTTGAACAGCACTACAAGGGGCAGCAGTTCAGTTATTCTTCCACTAAAGCATTTTTCTTAACTATGTAATTTTATTTGTGTATAGTTATTAACATTTACATTAATATCCTGCCTATCCTCAACATACAAATAAACACAGTATTATTTGACATAACGTTCTGTCTCACTGTGTGCTGCTGTGCCTAATTTGTGTGCCATCGAACACTCTGTTGTTATTAGTCACTGCACATGCAGGTGGAGTCACTGTTCTCTTCACTGGCACTGTCCCTGCAGCAGCACGGTCGGGTCCTGGATGCCAGTGGGGAGTACCGCTTGGTCCCTCACCTGGCCACGACAGCACGCCGGCCAGTCGCCGCAGACACCACACTCGTCACACAGTGCTCTTACGGGCACCTCCAGCTCATCCCGGCACTTGTCGAACGTTGGCAGGTCTGCAGATGTGAACTCTGTTCCTTGTTTGTTATTAGCCTCACTCAGTCAAATTATGCTGCTATTCTCTTTGATAGGTATTGAATCAGTAAACATAAAATATAACAGTGGTTGAGTACGAGACACAGATATACTGATGAGCTATAACCTCACGAGATTGAGAGTCGTGCTGTGAGCACATTACATGGTAAGGAAAGTCTGGAAATGGAGTATAGACAAATGGGGAATAATTCTAGTGACAACACGAAGCCACAGATATGGAAATCCACTGACGTAGGCAACAGATTGTTAGGTCCTAGCACCTGGCAACAAACGCCTTGGAAATGATGAAGTTGTTGGCATGTTGCTGTCATATGCGAGACTTCGTGCTGGTTGAAATACAACTTTTTGCAGTTAGGTCCCAGTGCTGATCAGACAACAACCTTGCAACATCTCAGAAAATCTTCTTGTGATTGTTTCCAGGCTAATGGCAGAAAGCCCGTGTACTGGACAAGGCCTCGGTTTATTATCTGTTCATTCGATCTTAAAATATTGTAAATTTCAATTAACAACTGAGATATATCTTCAAGGCAGGGTCAACTCAAGTCTGAACTACCTGAATTGCTTTACAATGAGTCTCTTACATATTTTTTAATTCTGGTGAAATCCATGGAAGAAATTCTCCAGGAGGGTCTCCATGATGCGGTTGTGCAGTGTTGCAGATCAGAGGACACACTGTGTTGTGAAACTAATCCCTTTTGCAGATCAGAGGACACACTGTGTTGTGAAACTAATCCCTTTTGTTACGGTACTGGACCATAACTAAATATTTATACATGCGTTCCCATATGGGAAAGAATGTGGTTCTCTATTCTTTTGCTTTAATTGTTAATACTAGAGAATAGTCTTTCCCATTTATAGGAGGAAGACTCTTGTTTCCACTATCAACTGTCTCATAAGAACTACCTTACATTAAATTGGTAAGTAGTTTACTCAGGCCCCCACTATCGCTGACAGCATAATACTATTTGACTGGAAATCTTTCGATCCAGTATGTGTCCTGCTAAAGTCCATAAAGTATTCCTACTCAGCAGTCAAGACTAACTACTCTACTTTTAACTACCTTCCCCTAGAAAACCATACAAACCCACACCCAACAATTAGATGTTAAAAGAATTCCGTACACTATAAAAAGGATTACTTATTACTAAATAAATAATGGTTGTAGATTATTAACCTACTTGCTATCATTAAAGTTTTGTTTCAAAGAGCGGTCAAATTTTGAAAAGTGATTGGCAGCTTGAGGACAAGCATGTCAATTCCCACTGGTATCCCTTACACTGCAACTAAACTTAAGAGCTCGTAGAGCGGTAAGTATTAATGAGCTCAATCCTTCCCCAATGCTACATTCACTATGCAAGAGAAAATGTCCACTTCACTGAGCAGCTTCGTACTCTTCACATAACACAAAACAACAATTACCTCTTGTACAAAAGTTATTTCACAAGTAATACTTGTTTTGTACCATTGCACATACCTCTATCAGCCACAATCAATTACTTTTTCCTACATCTTCCTATGTAATGGATCTGGGAGATGTGTTATTTTCTACCGGATTTGTCGATACCAAATCTAATGAGGGAGGTTGTAAATGTTTTCTTATATTTTTGTCAGAATATTTTTTGTGAATTGTAATTTGCCTTATTTTATGCTAATTTGCTTATATGTTCGAGAGTGACAGCATATTGATTAATATTAGTAGATGTGACGAATAATATCAGAGAGACTGGTTACAAGTGGAAGCTCGTGTGTTGTGTGAAATTTCTTTGACACTGGAGTCGTCTTTGACCGTAGTCAGTCGGCAGTGAACACTGGGTGTGTGACGGTGGAACAATGTACAGGTACCCGTTATAATAATTTGCAAGTGACCAGCAAAAATGAGTTATTCTACTACTTTCTTATATACACATCAAGAAGGAAGCACATTCGGAAAAATGGTATTTGAAGCACCAAAAATGAGGCAAACGCATCGAACCAGGACATTTCCGCAGCCGATGAAACAGCATCATGGAATCATACTTTCACTAGACGACTGAAACCAACACAAAAAAGGCAAATATCATCTTATAAACATCCATGGAAAAGTGAGTACTGTCACGAAATATGCTAAATTCAAGTATATAAAAATAGTGAGCATATTTCACCTATCACAGTAATACCTCTAAAGACCTTTTTCTGGGTTAACCTCTTACCTCTGCAGTTTACCCTCATCACATCCTTCCTTACTACTACTTAATTCACATGCCCTCCCTCAATACCTCCACAGGTAGGGCACGTGGATGTATTCTATCTACTCGACTAACGGCAATATTCATTACTGATACTTTTAAAGCAGTGTCTCTCTCATCCAGTCACCAACAATTATATAAAAGCTATATAAAAATTATGCAAATTTCCTTAGATAAAAGTTAAATAAATCCATAATACCTGTTGTTCTCAATTGGGGAGTTGTCTCTACACTTTGAATTTTGACATTATGTATAATTATTCAGTTATAGTTTGGTATGGAAGGTCATAAGTCTTGAGTATTATACATTCCTTTCACGTTTTTTGTAGGTGGGTCAGTTAGTAGTGCTGTTTTGAGGTATGGTATTCTTGTAATTAATGGATAAAATTACTTATCAATTTTCCACTCTGAGAACTACATTTATGGTTCTGCACTTGAACTAAAGTTCCCATCTACAATTATTCAGTTATAGTTTTGTATGCAAGGTCATAGGTCTTGAGTATTATACATTCTTTTTGCCTTTTTTGTAGGTAGGTCAGTTAGTAGTGCTGTTTTGAGGTATGGTATTCTTGTAATTAATGGATAAAATTACTTATCAATTTTCCACTCTGAGAACTACATTTACGGTTCTTCACTTAAACTAAGTTCCCTACATTATAAATTGTTGGAGTCTCAGTTTCCAGTTTTTTCTTTATTCTCCTTCTATGCTTGGTAATATATTTCAATATAAAAAGTTTCTTGTGTTGTCCATTTTCGCAGCAGTTGTTCAAAAGAAAAACCCCTTTTGTAAGCTCCACATTAAGTTCTTTTATTTATGTTGTGCACCCAGATGCGTTCCACCTTGGTTACAAGGCATCATTATTAGATGTCAGATCAGTATGTAATTCATTATTTTTAAGCCAAACAGCTTTTCCTCAGTTAAAAACTGGTTGAAAGTTTTCAGTTTTCCTTTTGATCACTATTTTCAAAATATAATTTTAACTGCCATTTTCTGTGTGTATATTATAGTATACACAATATAGTGTACCTTGAAGGTAGGTCCATTGTGCCCTCATATTTTGTTTCCGTAAAGCCTGAAAGTAAGTCTTCAGTGGTGAGAGGCCTATTCCATTCTGGTACTGTGATTTTGTTCTCTTTTTTCTGACAAATACTAATGGATTGTTGTTGTGACTTTTTGATGATTCTATTACATCTCATGAGGGTATTCTATTAACTTCTTCTTTTGCTGCACCTTTCACTGCTGTTGGTATGGAAAAGGGTTTTACAACAAAACTGTTAATGTGGCTTTACTTTGAGTATACAGTGGAAGTATTTTAATCATCCCTGGTTTTAAAGAAAAAATATCTATATATTTGATCAATAATAATATTACATCTGATATTTCTGAAGCTTTATTAACTATATTCACTATATCATGGGCCTTAACTTTCATAGTGTATCTCGTATAAAATTCTGTGTACTATTGTACATAACCATTTAAGCAGTCAGTGATATTTTATCATTACACAGAGCAATTGCATCAAAATATAATATCAGTCTTGTCTTATTTATCCATTATAAAACACTAGTAAATCCTCATTAAAATTCAATATAACCCTCCCTTTGTTCTGATAATCAATCCGTTCCTATAGTTATGGATAAATTTAACCCTGATACTAAATATTTGGGTGTGCGAAGGCATTTTCTTCCAGACTGAGTTTCACTAGTAACTTGGTATATATTTAGAATGAAATTTTCACTCTACAGCAATGTGTGCACTGATATGAAACTTCCCGGCAGATTAAAACTGTGTGCCAGGCCGAGGCTCGAACTCGGGACCCTTGCCTAGGCAAGTGTCCCGAGTTCGAGTCTCGGTCCGGCACACAGTTTTAATCTGCCGGGAAGTTTGGTATATATTTGCTTACCTACTGTTCCTGTAGTTCCTACTATTTTTACCCTGGTCACTGGTAGTCTAGGGAAAATGTATGTTTTGCTGTTTTAAGAAGTATTGAACTATAACCCTGATTTCGCTACCAGACTATAATAATGGCCATGGGGAATGGTGCATACAATTTCAACCAATTTTTGTTGTATATTCTCTTAGGACTCATTCCTTTTCTTGTAATAAATCATTTGATATACTTCTCCCCTTATCATACTTTATTAAATTAGAATGGAATAGCCACGTCTCATTTTCAAATGTTTCTGGAGACCGAGCCCATCCCCAGGAGCTCTCTCATTTTCCCTTCTTTGCTATTATTGTTTGTATTGCTGGGTGATGTAGATTGGAATCCTCTCTGATTATTGATGTTGTTATTGTTTATAGTATTGTCTATCCGGTGCTGTCTATACCATGTATTCCCCTGTTCACTATTTTCATCTCTTGGCCTTTGACTGTTGTTATTATTCCAGTCATCATTATTAGATTGGATATGTTACCATAAGAGTCCTACCACTCTGATTGAGTTTCAATAGTGGAATTGTTAAAGGTAGTATAAGAGAATATTCATCTTTCACCAATATCTACCCGAGAGTTTATCCTTTATTCACCAAGGTGGTTCTTCTTTAATTGGGTCACCTAGACACTTACTGTAGCTTTATTAAATTTATGCTCTGTGAAGTCTCGGTAGCCTTTCCACTTATTATTGTTATATGGTTGGGCCCTAATAATTAGGAACATAATGTCTTCTGAGTTCTGTCACTCCAGTACTTCGATTTAAACTTGCACTCAGAGTATTAATTCAAGCATGCCCCACGATTGTGCTGCATTTCCCATTAAATGACTGATGACAAACCATGCCTTATTATGCTCACTTCACACGTTGAGTAGCATCCCTTTGAAACCTTCCAAGAAAGTCACTGGGCGTGTATCACCAGTGAGGGCGAATATAAGGTATTTATGGCTTAATTCCCCTACTCAAAACAGCAGAAAAATCATCATCTATGTTAAACTGTGACATACCTTACATTAAGTCAGTATTGCAGTTCTTACTTTCCTCTCGATGTACATAGTCAGAATTCAGCATGCCATTACTTGTGTTATTTGTATGTACATACGTTACTGCTTGCCTCTTCTGAGTTGGTTGAGATTGTTTGAATTCCTGTCTGTAACAAATTAAAAATATGGATCTGCTGACGTTTTTATAATATTGTTAGATTGAGAATGGGTACAATTAATTGCATATTCCTAGGTTTAGCATGGTACTATTAATCCCAAGTTCCCTTTGACATTCCAGCTTCTGTACTCTGGGTTCTAAATAATTAATGATCAACATAATTTTATATACATGTGTAGTTGTTGCTTTCTGTAAACTAGTTTTAGTTTCTGAAATCTCCTCTAAAGTTCTGTCATCTTACATAAATCATTCTGTGTGGCTTTCGCTGCATGTAGGTTGTTCAATTTGCTGTCAAGTTTATCTTTTATCTCCAACCATTCATCTATATCTTCTACTTAATTGAAACCTATATCTAACCTCTGTTCTGAATGATCCATTCCCCCTTTTAACTGGGATGTAAAATTACCCCACATAAGTCCCTCCATTGTAATACTTTCCTCTGTAAACGACATGATTGGCTGACAATGTGTACTCCAAGGTTGTAATACCAACAACAAAAGGGAAAAATAGATTGCTACTCACTGTAAAGATGGCAGATTGAGTTTCAGACAGGCACAACAAAAAGACACTTACACATTAACTTTTGGCCAAAGACTTCTTCATGAAAGGAAACACTCACACACTCACACACACACACACACACACACACACACACACACACACACAAGCAATCCCATCTCAAGCACACAACTGCCATCACTGGCAGTTCAGTGTGGAAGCAGCAATCTAGAGGGGGCGGGGAAAGGCTAGTAAGATACAGGTGGGGGAGAGAAGAGTTTAGTCTGTAGGACCATGCAGGGACTAGACTGCCAACAGGCGTAACATCTAGAGGCTGTGGGGCAGGGATTGGGGAGGGGGAGGAGCAAAACATGGAGCGGAAAAGGAGAGGAAAGACAGGTGGGTGCTTTGGCAGAGTGCAGTGCACACAGAGGTGAGAGAATGAGAATAGGAAGGAGGTGATGGACAGAGATCGTAGAAACTGTCGGGCTGTCGAGCAGAGGGAGTGGGACAGTAGGTTACCGCAGGCTGAGGCCGGGATAATTTCAACAGCAGAGAATGTGTTGTAAGGATAACTCCCATCTGCGCTGATCAGAAAATCTGGTGTTGGAGAGGAGGATACAGATGACCCGGATAGTGAAACAGTTATTGAAATCAAGCACATTATGTCCAGCTAGATGTTGTGCCGCAGGGTGGCATACTTTGCTCCTGGCCACAGTGTAGTGGTGCAGTGCCAGTCTTCCTGGTGTACACGTGATTGGTAATCATACCAATATAAAAAGCTGTGCAATGGTTTTGGTCTTGTGTGTGCGGGAGGGGGGGGGGGGGGGCATGCATGAAGAAGGTTTTGATCGAAAGCTAATGTGTAACTGCATTTTTGTTATTTTTGTTGTGCCTGTCTGCATTCAATGTGTCATCTCTACTTACATTGCTGACATGTCATTTCTTAGTTCACTATCACTATGTAATTACAGTTGTTGTTGTCTTCAGTCCAGAGATTGGTTTGATGCAGCTCTCCATGCTACTCTATCCTGTGCAAGCTTCTTCATCTCCCAGTACCTACTGCAACTTACATCCTTCTGAATCTGCTTAGTGTATTCATCTCTTGATCTCCCTGTACAATTTTTACCCTCCACGCCGCCCTCCAGTACTAAATTGGTGATCCCTTGATGCCTCAGAACATGTCCTACCAAACGATCCCTTCTTCTAGTCATATTGTGCCACAAATTTCTCTTCTCTCCAATTCTATTTAGTACCACCTCATTAGTTATGTGATCTACCCATCTAATCTTCAGCATTCTTCTGTATCATCACATTTCAAAAGCTTCTGTTCTCTACTTGTCTAAACTATTTATCATCCACGTTTCACTTCCATACATGGCTACACTCCATACAAATTATAGATGTAACACAAATTATAGTATGTACTCGATGGTAAGATATACATTTTCCCTACGTTGCTCTCTCTTGTAGTTGACGTTGAATACACAGCAAATGATAGTCTAAACTACAAAAAAGTTCAAACAATATGCCAGACACACTGTTTAGTTGTTAATTACCGCTGGTGTGCCACGATCACTGCCAATTACTCTTGTTTTTGAGGTACTGATGACTCAGCAATGCCGATAGGATATAACAGTACTCACTTATCCAAATGGGACCACCCAACACCAGTTGATTAGTCACAACACATTGATGTGACAGCTTATCGAATCTTGTCGCTTTACGTACCAATCCCTTATTTACCGGCCAAATCATCCATATTTGATAAAAATAGCAACTGCATTTCACAATAACACTTTTTTAAATCTTCTTAGTTCACTTTACGTTCACCTGTCTTCATTTACTGCGACCGCCCTGAATTGTGAATGCAGCTTTGTTCCATTGTGCACACTGATGCCTGGTAGCCCAGTAGTATGAGTACACCACCCATGAAAATCCTATTGTAATCAATTTAATTTCTTTATCTTGTTTGTGTGTAGCAAATTTCGTGTATAGAAGTTGGGGTCACCACTTGCAATACTGGTGCTTCTTCCAGCTATAACATAATTTTCAAAATCAATCCCCTCACAATATTGTAATTTGACTCTTCAGTAGGATTGTATGGCTGGGTCACCAGTTGTGAAGGTCTGTGCCAACATAATGCAACTCAGTGCAGGTCAGACCACAACCCTCACAAACAGTCAAAAAATTTTCTTGAGGTGATTTCCAAGCTAGTGATGCAAAGCTTATGTAATGGATAACAGCTTGGTTTATTATCCATGCATTCTGTCTTAAAACAATGGAACTTTCCGTTAACATCTCGGATATATCCACAAGGCTGAGTCAGCTTCAAGTCTGAACTAACTTAATTGTTTTATGTTGACTCACCAATATATTTTTTAATTGTTAAGAAGTCCGTGGCAAAGTACTTTTATGGAGGGGCTCCATGACATGGCACATGGCATTGGAGACTCCAAGGAAACATTGTATTATGATGCAAGCACTTCGTACGCGGACCTCACGTCACTGTGCGATGCCCTAGGAGTACCTCAGACATAAAAATTATCACCAGGCAAAACCCGTGTACAAACACCAATTATGTTTTGGCCAAACTGAGTTCAAAAATCTGCATTTTCTCAGTCATACAGGACTGTTGAGGCTACAGATGCTATTCAAATGCTTGTCCATGTTAAAAAAGAAACCACCTGTACTTTCACACGTGAACATCTATGAAAAGCAGTTGGTGGACAGGGAAGCCACAAGTAGGTGACAGACTGTTGTAAGTTCACCACTCATCACAGAATGTGGAAGTTGGGACTTCACCACTCTGCAAAAAGCAGGATAAGTGGCGAACTATGGCAGATTTGATGACAAGAGTACAATGCTGGTTGAGACACAAGTGTTTTGGACCACTTATGGTTGAATAGGAGGCTCCATCACATCATCAGTTAGTATTGCTGTAGGCATGGGATCATAAAGAGTATATCTAGATCAGTGGAAACGTGTCCCCTGGTCCTATGAAGAACACTTTTTTCGACCGTCGTGTCTGGATGTACCGTCGTGAAGGCGAACGCCTGCTCAAAATGCCCACTTCACCCCAGGGGCAGGCTGGTGGAACATTTAATTGGGCTTCCGTGGCACTCGTGGTAATAATTGAAGACATCATGACAGGTGCAGACATTATTGGCAGACCACCTCCATTCCTTGTCTTCCTTGACGGTTATAACATCTTCCAGCAGAAAAGACGCCTGAGTCACAAGTCCATAATTGTGCTATAGTGGTCAGAGGAGCACGATAGTGAACCCGTGCTGATGTCTTGGCCACCACTTTTGTACGATTTGAAGGTGACAGAATATGTCTGGGCACTATTGGGCACCAGCTCCACTTCCACAAACCACTGGTCCATAATTATTGGGCATAGTGTGACCTGTACATGATGTATAATGTCACTTACCTCTGGAAATGTACCAAGGACTTGCACACAGAATTGCTGCTGTATTGCTTTCCAAAAGTAGACCATTACACCATTTACCTGGTTGCCGTAATGTTAACACTGCTGGTAGTACTTTATGCAACATTTTATTTTAATTGCTGTAATCCAGCAATTATTTATCAAAAACTATTTAAACTTTCATGGAGTGCTAGCAATAGAATTCTAGCCCTTTTTAAAATATATGTGACTGCATAAAATGAACTCTGTATACTGTATGCATTGCAGCACTCTTATGAACAAATTCCCACACTGCTGACTCTTCCCACGAATATCCAACAGTTATGTTACAAGACAAATCTGAAATTTGTATGTGCATCTTCTTTTTCCTTTTCGGTGGCTTGATAAACAATAAACTCATTGTATGCTGAAATATTTAGCAGCATTCTAACTATATCCGTGCAGCACTTTATATGTTCCTTCTACGGCCACAAAAACAGTTTGTACAAGGGGCCAAGAGCAAATAGTTTTCTGTTGAGGGCAACCACAGCTGAAGTAATCCATGTTTCTGAAATGAATTGCTTTCAGCTGTATGTGAACTTGTACAGAAACACAACCAGTTTTGTGATTTAAAATTGCATCTTCAGGTGCACATGCATTAATAAAACATAAGCCCTGATACAGGAAGGAGGGGGTATTCAACTTTCTCATAATAAAGTATTGTAACCCACAACAATCAGGAAATCATAGTTCAAACTGACCAGTTGAGAGACTGACATGTTAAAAGTGCGTTTACTTCACATCAGGAAGTGACGGACAGCTACCCTCCAACTGTCTCGCCGTGCAAGGCCACACTGCTAGTCAACTTTCTCATATGTGCCACAGGGGGCACTAGCACCACCATGCACATAGTGAGCAAAGTTGCAAACATTTTTGTGTGTATCCAAATATTGTGGGAACGATTGAGAATGCCATTACACAGCATATCCGTGTAAACTATAAAATTTTTCTGTATAAAAATCATTAAAACCAAATAGATCAGATGCAAGACCATATAACAAGTCCAGGATCAGTAACCGAGCAGCTGAACAACTATGACGTTATGTCCTTGAAAGGCAATCAGTATCAATATATTGTAATGCCTTAACTCCACCTGGCTGTTAAGGGAGTGTTGGGAGTATAGCATTAGACTTTGCATAATTTCAGACTCTTCCAAAATTTTTAAGCTCTAAACTCTTGCTTTTCTTTGTAGGACTTTTAAATTATTAGCTACATCTGTTATGTATTGGCCAGAATACAGCGCGAAAAAAATATTTTGCTAGGAACAGGCAGAGGTCAGGTGGTAATGAAATTACACTACGGAGGGTGGATGAAGGGTAAGACAAGTTCATTGATTACCGTAGGACACCATACGTTGCGACGATTTCACAGAAATTAGGCCAAAAGTAAAGGACAAAAAATATAAAGTCAGCATTCTTTTCCTGCAGAATCTTGGTCAAAGACTTGTAAATAGACAGAAGGTAGCATGTGAAAAATACGACACTGCTGGTGTATATTGCATCAGTTGCAACAATTGTCGTGTCAGGTATGTGGGACAGACTGGCAGGGCATTTGGTATTAGATTCGAGAACGCCAGAGTCTGAGGAATTCAAAGTCTGCTTTAAGTTGCCACTTAACATGATTCTGTTGCCACTTAACATGATTCTGGCCACTCCATAAGAGGTGTAGTAAGTTAATAATTTAAAAGTCCTACACAGAAAAGTAAAGGGTCAGGCCTTAAACATTTTGGAAGAGATTGAAATTATGCTAAGTCTAAAGTTACACTGCCACACACACTTAACAATCAGGTGGAGACATTACAATATATCATCAAACCTTGATTGCCTTTCAAGGACATAATGTTGTAGTTGTTTGACTACTTGGTTATTGATTCTGGACTTGTTGTTGTATGCTCGTGTGTCTGGTCTGTTTGGTTTTAATGATATTTATGCAGATATATTCTTTAGTTTATGTAGTTATGCTGTCTAACAGGGGCCTCAATCATTCCCACGATATCTGGCTATGCACAAAAGTGTTTGCAGTTATCCTTGCTATGTGCATGGTGGCACTAGTGCCCTCTGAGACACACATGAGCACATTGATTATCAGTGTGACCCTGCATGATGATGTGGTTGGAGGGTTGCTGTCCGCCGCTTCCTGGTGTGAAGTAAACGCTCTTGTAACATGCTAGTTTCTCAGCTGGTCAATTTGATCTATGACGCCCTGCTTATTGCGGGTAACGGTATTTTATTTTGAGAAGGTTGATCCCCCTGCTTCCCGTATCATGGCTTACATGTCTTATTGACTTATGTACACTAGAAGATGTGATTTGAAACCACAAAGCTGGTTATGTTCCTGTAAAAGTTAACACTAGAAGTACCGTACTTCGCCATACCCCTGGTAGTACCGTGTGGGTCATTTTTTACCCTCAGTGGAAAAAGGTGTTTTTATTCGTATTTGGGTGGTGTTTCGAGTGTCTTCATGTTGATAGTATGTCTCTAAACTAAATAGTACACTGTCAAACATAAATTTTCAGAAGTAAACATTTTTTTTATTTTGAATTTTACAGAAGATATTCCACAATCTTTTGTCAATCGTCATTAAAACAAGTAAGTAAAACAATGTTATAATGTTTCTTTTTATAAAAAGATTGAAACAGAATCAAAACATATTGTTTATGTGAGTATTAATAATATTTTTACTTTTATATAAAAATAAAGTAAGTACCAAATATTTGTGAAAGATTCTAAAATGCAGCAGGTGACTAAAATGCTCTGCGTGTTTTCTTGCTAATTGCAATATAGGAACTAAAATATAAGAAAAATAACTTCAGCCTATAATAATAAATATTTGGAAATGTCTAAGAACAAGAACTTGACAGACTTGCCTAAGCCAGGATTCAGACAGTCAACAAGAGTTTTTGCTCAGCAGCTTTTGCACACACTCTTGTTGTCCTTGAAGCATACTCTTGATGTTTTATTTCCCTTTGTTGTTTTGTTGCTTGCAGGAAACTTGAACTTGACGATACCCTCTACTTCCATATTGGCTAGCGCCAGTATCGATTTCCTGAAAGGGGAGATTGAGTTCTCTGTGCAGTTTGTAAGAGGCAGCAAGCTCATCTGCAACTCTGAGGATAAAGTCCTGAACTTGACAATGCCTTTTCCATATTGGCCAGTGCCGGTATCAAGTACCTGCAAGGGGAGATAGGCTCCAGCCTGTAGTTTGTAGAGGGCAGCAATCTCATCTTCTACTCTGAGGATAAAGACTCGGTGTGAGCGTTGAATATGACAAGGCCAAGAATATTGTAAAAGACATGCACAAGCTATTGGTGGGTGCCAGCTCGGACACTGTTGTGTCTAGCCATTTGGTCAACTATTTCGACTCCATCTTTAGTCCCATTGTAAAACTTCAAAGTTTCTTCTCAGTTTTCTCATTTATCTGACCAGCATGCAAGCTACTCAGGATATGGATATGTTTTTTCTTTTTCCCTTGGTATGCTGTGAGAGGATTGTTGCCTGACTTGTAAGTGTGTTGCATACAATGTGTCGTCTCCACTTCATGCTGCAGGAAGGACCTCCTTGAGTGATCTCCGAAGAACGCCAACTAAACTTGTTCCCTTTTGTTTCAGCTCATCCGCCAGTTTCAGGAGGTGTAGAAGTTGTCAGTTGTGACGTCCTGTAAGGGCAACGCGCCTGACATCTGCTGCTGTGTAAGAGAACTGTTAGAAGTGCCCCAGACAACATTGTGGAAGGGGCTGGTGGGGGGGGGGGGGGGGGGGGGAGTGCTTCCCCACTGTATAATTTGTTGTTCTGTAGGTTCTCAGTATCACTCTGTAGGTCTGCTTGTCACCAGTCCATAGAAAACGGAAAGTCGCACTCATATGAAGTATCGTCTGACCACCGAATACTTTGTATTTGACGTTCTTTTTATCCCAAAGTATCATAATATACTCTAATATCTCATGAGTAACTTCGAGGAATGGCCAGAAACTATTTAGTGTCTGAAAATCGGTGTTACTGATATCAAATTGTGTTAAAATTGTATGGGTCAAAAATGACCCACATGGCACTACTGGTATAACAGGTAAATTTTTCATACTTATAGGTGAGCTAGGGGGACAAAATTTTGGTGAGCTTTACAGCCCCATAAATGATGAAAAGTCATGGTAGCGTTTTGTCCTGCGATGATTGTAGAGGGGGCTACGGCCCTCGAAAAACCATCATGGGTCAAAAATGACCCACATGGTATTTCTAGTGTTAATATACAACTGAAAGCAGTTTATTTCAGAAAGCGAGCCAAGTAACTTTCATGAAGTTTGTACCCAGCAAAACAATGTGGTTGAGATCAGCAAATTGAAAAACTCACTCATGGCACTATAGACCAACAGTAACTTTTCTTCTGTGGAGATAGCTGGAATGACAAGTGTGTTGTAGGTGTAGCCTAATGATGGATGTAGTATTATGTTTGTTGAGATTCAACTCTTAAAACCATTAATTTCATGGGGTCACATGTTGAACTCAGGTATTAAATCTTGCCCTAAGTGTGTCCCTTACTACAGTGATTTGTCTTAATAAGAAGAGGGGTATGTGAAATCTGTCATCGACGCAGATAAATGAGCAGCTTTTTGTTTATTTTCACTCTGCTTCCCCTTGTTCCTATGGCCTTTCCCAGACGTACCTTTCTCTTCTCACCCTGTTGCACTCCTTTTCTACCTCACCCCATGTTTTTCTCTCTGTCTCCTTATTCATACCTTTTATCTTCCCTCCCTTCTCCGCCCCCCCCCCCCCCCCCCCCAACAACTTATCCACCCTCGCCCACACTTATCCACAACCCCTTTGATTAACTGTCATCCCAACACACTAAATTTTTGCCCTTCCTCTTCCTGCCCCCCTCGATAACTGGCTCCTCCTCAGCCCCTTGTTTTCTGTCTCCCTTTTCCCATTGTCAAAAAGTGAGGTGCAACTATGGTTAAGGCACAGGATTCACTTTCAGGAGGAGCTGGTTACACATCCCCCATCAGACACCCATATAAAGTTTTCTTTAATTTCCCTAAATCACCTAAGGCTATTGCTGTATCTCACTGTGGACAAAATACAACACAGAGGAATTTTGGGATATGGTGATACACATGTTGCCCCTGAAAGCATGTGGCTGGTGACAGAGTTCACTTTCTAACTGATCGCACCATTACAATTACATGTGGTAAGATAACACATCGACGCAGCATTGTGGCAGTTGATGGTGCCAGCCATAACTGCCACACAGCAGAACAACTCAGCTCAGGGATGCTGCACACAGGTAGGCTCGATTTCTTTCTGGCAGCAAAGAATTGGGCGACAAAGCATAGCAGACCTGTATGTCAGATCAGATATCCTCTGCTACAGGTCCTCAAGAACACTGTACTCCACCACAGAACTCCACTGGTATGATGCCTCAGCAGTATGTGACCTTCAGCAATAATTTGAGGTGACCTTCAGCAATAATGGGCTCCGCTGCACTGGATACTTTTCCAGTTAAATATTTCTTGAACAGTGTCTGTCTTGCTGTTGCCACCCTCACGTTTGACAGGCTCCTGTCTCCTTGCCTGGCAGTGGAAGAGTGGCTAAGCCATCCTCACCCACTGATGCAATGATTCATACTCTTCAGAAGAGTGGACCCTGGAATTTCTTTTAAAAGGGCAAAGCCAAATTCCTTCCACTCCTTGTCCAATCCAATCTTGTGTGTCATCTCGAATGATCTCATCATTGAGGACTTTTGAAACCCTAGTTATTTTTCTTGCTTGCATTTGTTCCTTCCTTCTTTCCATCCTTCGTTCCTCCCTCTTGACTTCTATTTTCTTTCTTGCTCGAACACAATCGTATCTTGAAACTCTCATCAGTAAAGATCCATGTTAGAGGCCATGGTTGATACACAGTCTGTTATAATGAAGTTTAAAAATAAAGCAACAAGTAATTGGGAAAAGGAGAGAGAGAGAGATTTTGTCGATGGAAAGTCTCATACTGAAATTGAATCGTTTTATATTCTCACCTCCCTCTTCATTTTTCATAAGTCTACCCAAACCAATTACAATAATTTATCATGTGATAGAGTATTAGTAGTCAATTTTATTGTTATGCCAATGATATTTTAAAAATCCTGAATAAAAATGTGGGCAGTCATTATCATTTTCCAACTCCAGTTTCCCGGATGTGGTAGTACAAGCACTCACCATCTTGTTTTGTCTTCATAGATCTTCTGTTACAGGACAGCTTCCCATTTGTGTCCTTTCTTATCCACATCTGATCTTGCAGTCTCTATCCAGCATTTTCTTGGGCATCCTCGTGGTCTTCTCCCTACAAGGCTCAGGTTGACATACCTTTTGGCAGGTCTCTGGCTGTTCATTCTCATTATGTACCCATACCGCTGAAGCCTGTGTTTCTTTATGGCACTGGTAACAAGAATCGCAATACCAGCTACTTTTCTATTCACCTCATTCCTGATTTTGTCCTTTCTAGTTGTTTAGTTCATAGTTCTAATGAATCTCATTTCTGTTTCCTGAATTGTGCTGAGGTCTTTGTTTAGTATGGTACATGTTTCTAAACCATATGTTAGGACTGGTACAAAATAGGTGTGGTAAATGGTTGCTTTTGCTTTTCATGGCATTTTATCATCTCAGAGAAGATTTATGGTTAGACTACAAAAATTTGATGCTTTCTGTGTCCTGCTGAGTATCTCCTGCTTAAGTGTGTCGTCTTTCGAGATTGTGCTTCCTAGGTACTTGAAATGTGAAACAGTTTCTCCTTTGACTCCTTCTGGAAATTTATTTGAGGTTGTTCCTTGCCTGTTGATGGTTATTTCTACTGTCTTTGTTTTACTTATTTTTACTCCAAAATTTTTGAATGTGTTGTTCCAATCATTAAGGTCAGTGCTTTCTGAATTTCAGTATATACTATGAAGCTGTATGGATTTTAGTTGTTTTGACTTGTTTTTAAAACTTAGGCACATCTTAGTTTAAAATTATTGTGTGGTAATCTGCTGTAAATCTTGTTGTTTTGTCACAGGCTAGTTGTCACAATGAATGCTCAAAACGTAGTCTTCCCTCCATCTTTTTTTCATATAGCATTTTTCTCCCTTGTGGTGGGCTCTGCCATTCCATGATTTGCCATTTACATACAATCTGTCTCTGAAAATATGATCCACTAATAAACTCTTTGACCACACCAACTTTTGTAATGACATCACATGTAGTGAAACTCTTGTACCTTTATGACTGATGTTACTATAAACAATATATGCTGTCAAGTATATTAGTACTGCAACAGTGTGCAGAAATACATTAAATCTCACATCACCTTAACCCAGAAATCTGATGCAATTATTGATCTCAGAATGAGGGAATAAAATCGTTAGAATTAGTTATGGAATAATAAAAATATATCAATGACGTGGGCACATGCGTTAGCAAGAAATGGAGTGATCTGTTTGTAATCTACATTCCATATACTGTAATAGTTATTTGTCCAATAATTACTCTTGATAATTACAAGTTAACTATCAGAATTTTTGAGTCTCGTGTACTGACATGGCATGCATTCGGGTGCTGTTATGCTTTTCTGCACTTTTTCTTTACCCTCACTTCTCTTCCCTCCCTCCTTCCCTCCCTGCCTCCCTCCCGGTTGTAGCCTATCCCCGATATTATTCAATCTGTACATTGAGCAAGTTGTAGTGTTCATTGTGGATAGTGTGAAGTAAACATGACAAGTATTACTTTGGCAAGTGATAATGATAGTTTACTGAGCATATAATATTTTTTTTACGCAGAGTCAGAAGTATCAGCAGTGGCTTAATGCGGCACTTGCCTCAGAATTGCCAGTTATCAGGGCCAGCAACGGCTGGAGCATGTGGTGAGGGGCAGAGAGAGCACAGTAGTGACACCGTAAAGTATGCTCCATCCTTCTGCGCATAGAATGCATCACACATCCCCCTTTTTACTTGTACACCACTGCAGTAATCATAAATTCTCAGAACAAGTAAACGACCAGTAACCAACGTAGAAGCCCAGAACGATGCATCTGGAATTGATCACAACAATTATGCATTTTGTAATCTGTTGCAGTATTTTTGTCTCGGCCCAATATTTTTTTGACACTGATTAATCGGAACCCGAATGCGCAGGGCGTGGTGTCGGTGGCGGTGTATGCTGAGTACCGGGACCTGTCGGCGGCACTGTGGGCCATCGCTAGCCTGCGCTCGTGCTACTCTGGCATCCGGCAGAATGTGTCGTTCCACCTCGTCTCGCCGATGTCCTCTGCGGGAGGGAGGGGCAGGGAGGTGGCGCCGCAGCCGCCACTCGTCCCACCCCCACCGAGTGGTGCCGACCCGTGCAGCACGGCCGGCATGCAGGTAGGCTGCTGTATTCACAAATGAGACCAGAAATTTGTCCGGCTAGTTGCCTACAATTTTTGAGTGTCTCCCTTCCCCCCCCCCTCCCCCCCCCATTAGTTCAGGTAAACAGCTAATCAATTATGTAATTCATCAGGTTCAAAAGTAGGTCTCAGAGTCAATAGATGAATTGCGCTGAGGGGTCAAAAGCAATAATAAGGCACAGGATGTGAAAGCAGTCATTGGCGGCTGCTGCAGCTTTTATTTTCTCTGTCCATTGGTAGTTTGACTGTTTTGATGTGGTCTGCTGTGACCTTTTCTCCATCCAAAATCGTCATTTATTTCTTAGATATTCTCCAGTGTCTGTATTCCCATTCCTTTTTTTGAGAGATGTGAATTATGCGAGATACATGCATTTGAATTGCAAATACAAAATGAAAAATACTTATTTTTGTTTTGCATTTAAAGTACCTTTTTTTCTTTTTTCAAAATGATTTTTTCCATTTTATTTGAGATACTTAAAATAGAAATATTGTGTACCTGTAAATTTCAAAATGCTTCTCATCAATATTTTATTTCATGCTTTGTAGTTGTCATTTATTTGATGAGCGATTTGTTCAAACAAAAATAGTTCCATGACAGATATTGATGGTGCAACAAGCGCTAGATAAAGTGAATATAACCGTGATCCTAATTATTAGAAAACATTGGAGGGCTTAATTACACATTATATCTTGACTTATTGTTTGCTTAATGTAAAATGTACCAAAATCATCTGATAATACCTAGTGGTCACAAAAGGAAGTGAAGGAAGGAAAGAAGGAGTGAACGAGATCGGTATTGCAGTTTTGTGCAATCACGGAATTACTTGCAGGCAACACTAAGAGAGTTCATTCAGTGAACTGGTAACAGCTATACCTGTGTAAATAGTGTCTGCATCCAAGACAGTAATGAGACATATCCATCCCCCTGCATAAATTATATTCTCTCAGGCTTGTAAAAACTGTGGCAATCTATAACATAATTACATAGAAACTACTTCACTTTATTAGTCGTGTAACAACTCTGACATGCTGTAACTCATTCATTGTTAACTCATTCACTGTTAAATTGCATCGTTTATAGTTCACTCTATTTGTTTATGTTTTGTGCACCTTTTTAATCTGTATTACTTGTATATTGTCAATATAAGAACACAGTCGCAGCTATCAAGATTCACTTAAATATTATCTGTACCTATAAATATTTATTTTGTAATACAATACATTGTTGGCCAAAGATCATTATGTAGCAAAGTGTTATATCTGTTGTATATATACTCTTTGTACAGGGGCTGGCAATAAAACCTCCCATATTTGACGTAGCCGGCGTGCCAATCGTAGTGAGGATACTGGTGTGGAGTGTGTTTTGTTTGAAAGTGGTGTATGTGCCATTTTCAGTGTGTGCCATGGCGGGGCTTGTTGAGCATCTTGTGTTTGTTGTGGATGAATGTATTCGTAATGATGGTGGTTCTGTGATTAGTACTCTGTGAGAGTTTCAGAGACTATTAAAAACTATTCAACTGTGGGTGTCAAGCTTTAGAAAGACAGGCTCAGCACTGAAAAGAAAACCTACTGACCGTCCTCGGACTGCGACAGTGCCGGAAAATGTGGTGCGTGTGAGTGTCTGTGCAACAGTTAGCAATGCGTTCAGCACTTAAACGTGCAGCTGCCCTGGGTTTCTCTGATAGGAGTGTAAGAATTCTTCATAGAGAACTTCATATGCACCCCTTCAAAATGATGGTTACCCAGGAATTAAGTGAAAGAGATTTTGAAAGTTGCAGAGCTACGTGTGAGTAAATTCCATAAAACGCCTGGCACTTTGTTTATTTCTTCGGATGAGGCCCATTTCCACCCATCAGGAACTGTAAACAAACAAAATTTCCACTACTGGGCTGCAGAAAACCCTCATGAAATTCATCGGCGACCACTACACGTCCCTTATGTGACAGTTTGGTGCACCGTTGCCGAATGTTTTGTGTGGGGACCGTATTTTTTCGAAGAAGGTGGCCACTTGGTAATGGTTAATTCAGACTGTTATTGTCACATGCTAGAGACCTTCCTCCAACCTAGGCTAAACCAATTTATTGCAGATCATGAAGATCAAGAAGTGTGGTCCCAGCAAGGTGGAGCAACATCCCACACCTCACAGTGTTCTATGGAAATGCTGCACGAGTTGGTTCATGGTCATCTTGTCTCGTACGCAAGGAGACATCGTGTGGCCCTCAAGGTCACCTGATTTATCACCTTGCAATTTTTTTTCTTTGGCACATTTAAAGGCTCTAGTGTACAAATATTGTCCCACAACACCGCAAGCACTTAAAGACGTCAGTACCCAAGAAGCAGCAGCCATTCCAAGAGAAAAGGCACTTACATGTATGGAGAACTTTCGGGATAGACTTCGTCAATGTATCAACAATGGAGGACGTCATTTAGCACATATAATTTTTAAAACCAAATAATCCAAAATGGCAAAGTATTTATTTTTCATAAATAAAAGTAATTTTTCTCTATCATATTTAGTTTTTCTGTGACAACCAGTTAAAATTAGGGAGGCTTTATTGCCGGACCCTGTATTTACTCTCAGTGTTTTACATTCTATCAATAAGTGTGAAACCAAGTGCAGCCAAATACTGCGTATATTAGTGTGTGCTCCTGATAATGTATATTATGGGAATGGGTACCGGGTACCACAATGCAGTGCACTGTAAGTACTCAAAATGTAACATCATTCGCGTTTCTGATTACTAGGTTTATGTCATTTTTTCCAGCTCCATCATCAGAGCATCTTGCTATACTTGTCCCATGATACAATATTTCCTGTAACACCTTCATCTCATAATGAGTGAGCAATGACTTGAAAACTAGTTAATGGTACAATATGCCATATCTAAAATACAAAAAAGTGACTGGTTGCATTTTCATACCCAGATAAACTGGCAGTCAAAAATTGCAGAACAATACACAGAATATGAAGAGAAGACAAAAGGAGCTTTGAAAAAGGTTGATTGTGTATACACCTCTGCTGGTACTCGGTCATCGTCCAAGAGAAGCTATCTGATGTAACGGCTCAGTGGATTGATTGTGAAACATTTGAATGAAAAGGGTTAGCTCTGGCTGGCAGGAGGTTTAAGCTATGATAAAGTAGCTGAGCAGATTGTGAACATTCATTCTGAATTTGGTTTGAAGCTGACAAAAATCATGAAAACTATTACCAACAATGCATCAAATATGGTCAGAGCTTTGAAAATACCACTGAGTAGGGGAAAGAGAAAAGATTGCTTGTAACTTGTAACTCAGAATTACTTATAAGGCAAATATAGATACAGTAATAAACATTCTTTTTTGGGGGAGAGGGGGGGGGGGACACAATGGACCTTCATGTTAAAACTTTACAAATGACAGAGTACAGTATTAAAAGAAAACATATTATTCGGTCCTGCTGCTTTAGAGGCATTAGATACTGTATTTTAATTTAACACTTTGCAGTGTACAAACAACAAAGCTACAGTATTAAAGAGAAAGTACATTAGTTTAAACTTGATCCTGTTTTGAAGAAATCAGATGATTTGGCTTGTTTCACTTTTCATGCATTAAGTTTATCTCATTTTGCAAACTTATTAATTCAATTTATTTCACCAAATTTTGTTACATATAACAACAGATTACATAAAAATTCATTATATGTATATAAGATTTAATAAAATCAACATAATATAGGGAAACATTCCACGTGGGAAAAATATATCTAAAAACAAAGATGATGTGACTTACCATACGAAAGCGCTGGCAGGTCGATAGACACACAAACATACACACAAAATTCTAACTTTCGCTACAAATGGTTGCTTCATCAGGAAAGAGGAAAGGAGAGGGAAAGACGAAAGGAAGTGGGTTTTAAGGGAGAGGGTAAGGAGTCATTCCAGTCCCGGGAGCGGAAAGACTTACCTTAGGGGGAAAAAAGGACGGGTATACACTCGCGCACACACACACATATCCATCCACACATATACAGACACAAGCAGACATATTGGTCTTCAAATATGTCTGCTTGTGTCTGTATATGTGTGGATGGATATGTGTGTGTGTGCGCGAGTGTATACCCGTCCTTTTTTCCCCCTAAGGTAAGTCTTTCCGCTCCCGGGACTGGAATGACTCCTTACCCTCTCCCTTAAAACCCACTTCCTTTCGTCTTTCCCTCTCCTTCCCTCTTTCCTGACGAAGCAACCGTTTGTAGCGAAAGCTAGAATTTTGTGTGTATGTTTGTGTTTGTTTGTGTGTCTATCGACCTGCCAGCACTTTCGTTCGGTAAGTCACATTATCTTTGTTTTTAGATATATAAGATTTAATAAATGTGTTTTTAAATTATATTTTGCCAGAACCTACAAAACTTTACATATAATAAAAATTATGCACAACAGAGTTACATATGAATCAGTTTCAACTGCGCAAGGAAAATGTTTGGATACAGGGTTATTATTATTATTATTATTATTATTATTATTATTATTATTATTATTATATGTCAAGTCTATGAGAATTTCTGGAGACATCTGCAGATTCTGACGAGTTTCTGCTGCCTAATCATGAGAGGTGCACCATATACACATTATAGCATAAAGAGACATGGATAAGCCACATCTCAAAGTAATTCACACCAAAAACTTTATGATGCAGCCATGACAAAATATTCAGCATTTTGGAATTCTGTTCATGGTCAATTGAAGCTTGTGAAACCTATTTAGAATCGACTGGGAAATCCTTTACATATTGATGTCCAACACAATGGGATTCATACAGTAAGTCTGTTCAAGATGTACTCACAGTCAAAGGTACTCTGAATAAAACTTTAAGGGAACTCAGATTAGCAGCTTTTAAAGAAATTAAAATACAGTTTCTTAATGACCAAAAAGCAAAGAAAGGCATATTAGCATCCATATCTTATCTTATCTTTTTTCCCAAAATGAAATGGATGCCAAATACTAGCAGAGAGTACATTAAAGAACTGTTTATTTCAGAAGATGGAAAAAACTTGCAACATTTTAATAAATCAAAAAGTTACTCTTATCGTACATTTGTCGAATATTGTGATTCTCCTCCAGCCAGTGATAGTGTCCACATTATAATATAAGGTCTACAACTTTGCTTCCGCCGTTTGCCTTTAGATGGCGACAACGGTAAGTAGCAGTTGAAAGAAACAGATCACAGATGTCAGGCAGTTAGTTTCAACATTGGTCAACATAACATCATTCAAACATTAGTCGATTTGTGTCTGAATCATAAAGTTGTTCTTGATTGAAAATGTCAGTTTATGGGCCTAATTCTCGTCAATTGCAGGAGGTGTTACTGTTTTGTTTCAAAATGAAGAAAACAGCGGCTGAGACTCATCGAATGCTCTCAAGTACGCATGGTAAGGACGCTATTAGTGAAAGAACATGTCGTGAGTGGTTTCAATGCTTCAGCAATGGTGATTTTAATGTCGTAGACTGGCATAGTGGTGGAAGAGAGAATGTTTTTGAAGATGCAGAATTGGAGACATTGCTGAGTGTAGACTCACATCAAACTCAAGAAGAATTGGCATGATTAGTGGGAGTGATACAGCAAGCCATTTCAAAATGTTTCAAGGCTATGGGCATGTTTCAGAAAGAAGAAACTTGGATCCTGTGTGAGCTGAAACCAAGAGACGTTGAACGGCGTTTGTGTGTTTGTGAACAGTTGCTTCAGAGGCATAAACAGAAGGTATTTGTGCATCGCATTGTGACGGGACAAAAAATGGGTTCATTACGATAATCCTAAACACAAAAAATCATGGGGATATCCCAGTCATGCTTCCACGTCGATGGCAAAACAGAATATTCATGGCTCCAAGATCATGCTCTGCATTTGGTGGGACCAGCTTGGCGTCGTGTACTATGAGGTGTTAAAACAAAGTAAAACAATCACAGGTGCTTGTTATATAACACAATTACTGCATTTGAGCAAAGATTTAAAAGACAAACAGCTGCAATGCAGCAAGAGGCACAATAAGTGATTTTGCAGCATGACAACGCTCGACCCCATGTTGCAAAAGAGGTCAAAATGTACTTGGAAATGTTAAAATGGGAAGTCCTACTCCACCCACCGTATTCTCCAGACTTTGCTCCCTCTGACTATCACCTGTTTAGATCAGTGGCGCATAGCCTGGCTGACCAACACTTCCATTCTCATGAAGAAGTCACAGATTGGATCGATTCATGGATCGCTTCAAAAGATGAACAATTTTTTTCGATGCAGGATTCGTACACTGTCCAAAAGATGGAAAATACTTTGAATGATATGGTTATAATAGAGGGAAACATTCCACGTAGGAAATATATATCTAAAAACAAAGATGATGTGACTTACCAAATGAAAGTGCTGGCAGGTCGACAGACACACAAACAAGCACAAACATACACACAAAATTCAAGCTTTCGCAACAAACTGTTGCCTCATCAGGAAAGAGGGAAGGAGAGGGAAAGACGAAAGGATGTGGGTTTTAAGGGAGAGGGTAAGGAGTCATTCCAATCCCGGGAGCGGAAAGACTTACCTTAGGGGGAAAAAAGGACGGGTATACACTCGCACACACACACATATCCATCCACACATATACAGACACAAGCAGACATATTTAAAGACAAATATGTCTGCTTGTGTCTGTATATGTGTGGATGGATATGTGTGTGTGTGCGAGTGTATACCCGTCCTTTTTTCCCCCTAAGGTAAGTCTTTCCGCTCCCGGGATTGGAATGACTCCTTACCCTCTCCCTTAAAACCCACATCCTTTCGTCTTTCCCTCTCCTTCCCTCTTTCCTGATGAGGCAACAGTTTGTTGCGAAAGCTTGAATTTTGTGTGTATGTTTGTGTTTGTTTGTGTGTCTGTCGACCTGCCAGCACTTTCATTTGGTAAGTCACATCATCTTTGTTTTTAGATATATAAAATACTTTGAATGATATATGTGTAATCAATTTGTTTCATTAGGCCTCAAATGTTGGTGAAAAAATGGTGGAAGCAAAATTGTACATCTTGTAGATCCGGAAACACTACAGTATTTAAAAGATAATGACAGTACTTTAGATTCCTTGACTAGACAACCAAATGTAAAAGAAAAAAATCTTTTCCTGAAACATAATACTTGTCTACCACATTCTGCTCCTGTTGAACAACTGTTTTCCTTTGGTGAAATGACACACAGCGTTAAAATCAATAAAATAAATGGCATGTAATATTTTGACTAATTGGAGGTATTTTATTTGAATAAAGGTATTTTGTATTTAAATACTTTTATTTAAAACCATTTTGTATTTAAATTTGAAATAAGAAAGTCTTGCATTTTGATTTTAAATAAATACTTTTAATAAACTATTTTGCACATCTCTGGTATTTGTCCTCTACAGCTCGTAGTACTGATGTCTTAATGTATGTCCTGTCATCCTGGCCCTTGTTATTGTCAGTGTTTTCCATATGTTTAATTTACATTTTACCTTTCATTTGTGATGGGCTTAAACAACATACAGCCTTTATATGCTTTTTAGGATCTATATGGGAAACTGTACTTAAGTGTCTCATGTCATATTGTATTATTTAACAATACTGGCAGGACAGAAAAACCATATAACCTAGGTGCTGTGTGCACTAAACACAAATCCGTCTACCATCTCACAGGTCTGAGATGTTCTGCCACCCAAAATTGCTCTCTCTCTCTCTCTCTCTCTCTCTCTCTCTCTCTCTCTCTTTTACTCACTAAATACATTTACAATGATTATAAGTTTAGTTTACAAACAGTTAAACTTTCACTTCTCATAACCTCTGTGTTTGCCAGACAAACAGATCTTACGCTAAGTGCAAGTGCATCACTTAGTGATGATGAATATAACTGAACACTCAATGAATCATCACATAACTTTCCTCACTTGCACCCAAATAAGGGCATATGTTTTATTTTCACACTGACAAACATTTAAGGCCATCAGGCGTGCATTGACAATGGCCCATCCTGCTTAGTTTCAATGCTGTTTTCTGAGATAAATAATCTGTCCAAAAAGGTTTACCCAAAAAACCGTTCAGTCAGATTTCTTAAATGAAATGCTCTTGATTAACCTACAAATCTAAAATATAAATGTTAATTTTGTATATTGGCAATCATGGAAACAATTTACATGATCACAAAAAACATAAATTTCAAGCTTTCAGGCTCTTTAAAACGATTACTTTATCCATTGTAAAGGAAACAATTAATAACTAAAAGTATTGGCAAGATTTTCAGGTAACAGAAGAAAGGAAATATACATTTACATATATGCAACACAAACCACCATACAGCATGTGGTGAAGAGATCTTAGGGTGCCACTATCATTTCTTATACCCTCGTGTTCCATTCACAAATGCTA